>NW_028133075.1:0-275498 GCF_964374135.1 Grampus griseus
GGTGAGGGTCAGGCTTCGGGGAAGGGTTAGGGTTAGGGTTCGGGCTAGGGTTAGGGTTAGGGGACGGGGACGGTTTAGGGTCCAGGTGAGGGTACGACAACGCTTTAGGGGGAGCGTACGTGTGAGGGCGCGGGTTAGTGTCAGCGTACGGGTTAGGATTAGGGGACGGGTGAGGGTCAGGCTTCGGGGAAGGGTTAGGGTTAGGGTTCGGGCTAGGGTTAGGGTTAGGGGACGGGGACGGTTTAGGGTCCAGGTGAGGGAACGACAACGCTTTAGGGGGAGCGTACGTGTGAGGGCCCGGGTTAGTGTCAGCGTACGGGTTAGGATTAGGGGACGGGTGAGGGTCAGGCTTCGGGGAAGGGTTAGGGTTAGGGTTCGGGCTAGGGTTAGAGTTAGGGGACGGGGACGGTTTAGGGTCCAGGTGAGGGTACGACAACGCTTTAGGGGGAGCGTACGTGTGAGGGCGCGGGTTACTGTCAGCGTACGGGTTAGGATTAGGGGACGGGTGAGGGTAAGGCTTCGGGGCAGGGTTAGGGTTAGGGTTCGGGCTAGGGTTAGGGTTAGGGGACGGGGACGGTTTAGGGTCCAGGTGAGGGTACGACAACGCTTTAGGGGGAGCGTACGTGTGAGGGCGCGGGTTAGTGTCAGCGTACGGGTTAGGATTAGGGGACGGGTGAGGGTCAGGCTTCGGGGAAGGGTTAGGGTTAGGGTTCGGGCTAGGGTTAGGGTTAGGGGACGGGGACGGTTTAGGTCCAGGTGAGGGTACGACAACGCTTTAGGGGGAGCGTACGTGTGAGGGCGCGGGTTAGTGTCAGCGTACGGGTTAGGATTAGGGGACGGGTGAGGGTCAGGCTTCGGGGAAGGGTTAGGGTTAGGGTTCGGGCTAGGGTTAGGGTTAGGGGACGGGGACGGTTTAGGGTCCAGGTGAGGGTACGACAACGCTTTAGGGGGAGCGTACGTGTGAGGGCGCGGGTTAGTGTCAGCGTACGGGTTAGGATTAGGGGACGGGTGAGGGTCAGGCTTCGGGGAAGGGTTAGGGTTAGGGTTCGGGCTAGGGTTAGGGTTAGGGGACGGGGACGGTTTAGGGTCCAGGTGAGGGTACGACAACGCTTTAGGGGGAGCGTACGTGTGAGGGCGCGGGTTAGTGTCAGCGTACGGGTTAGGATTAGGGGACGGGTGAGGGTCAGGCTTCGGGGCAGGGTTAGGGTTAGGGTTCGGGCTAGGGTTAGGGTTAGGGGACGGGGACGGTTTAGGGTCCAGGTGAGGGTACGACAACGCTTTAGGGGGAGCGTACGTGTGAGGGCGCGGGTTAGTGTCAGCGTACGGGTTAGGATTAGGGGACGGGTGAGGGTCAGGCTTCGGGGAAGGGTTAGGGTTAGGGTTCGGGCTAGGGTTCGGGTTAGGGGACGGGGACGGTTTAGGGTCCAGGTGAGGGTACGACAACGCTTTAGGGGGAGCGTACGTGTGAGGGCGCGGGTTAGTGTCAGCGTACGGGTTAGGATTAGGGGACGGGTGAGGGTCAGGCTTCGGGGAAGGGTTAGGGTTAGGGTTCGGGCTAGGGTTAGGGTTAGGGGACGGGGACGGTTTAGGGTCCAGGTGAGGGTACGACAACGCTTTAGGGGGAGCGTACGTGTGAGGGCGCGGGTTAGTGTCAGCGTACGGGTTAGGATTAGGGGACGGGTGAGGGTCAGGCTTCGGGGAAGGGTTAGGGTTAGGGTTCGGGCTAGGGTTAGGGTTAGGGGACGGGGACTGTTTAGGGTCCAGGTGAGGGTACGACAACGCTTTAGGGGGAGCGTACGTGTGAGGGCGCGGGTTAGTGTCAGCGTACGGGTTAGGATTAGGGGACGGGTGAGGGTCAGGCTTCGGGGAAGGGTTAGGGTTAGGGTTCGGGCTAGGGTTAGGGTTAGGGGACGGGGACGGTTTAGGGTCCAGGTGAGGGTACGACAACGCTTTAGGGGGAGCGTACGTGTGAGGGCGCGGGTTAGTGTCAGCGTACGGGTTAGGATTAGGGGACGGGTGAGGGTCAGGCTTCGGGGAAGGGTTAGGGTTAGGGTTCGGGCTAGGGTTAGGGTTAGGGGACGGGGACGGTTTAGGATCCAGGTGAGGGTACGACAACGCTTTAGGGGGAGCGTACGTGTGAGGGCGCGGGTTAGTGTCAGCGTATGGGTTAGGATTAGGGGACGGGTGAGTGTCAGGCTTCGGGGAAGGGTTAGGGTTAGGGTTCGGGCTAGGATTAGGGTTAGGGGACGGGGACGGTTTAGGGTCCAGGTGAGTGTACGACAACGCTTTAGGGGGAGCGTACGTGTGAGGGCGCGGGTTAGTGTCAGCGTACGGGTTAGGATTAGGGGACGGGTGAGGGTCAGGCTTCGGGGAAGTGTTAGGGTTAGGGTTCGGGCTAGGGTTAGGGTTAGGGGACGGGGACGGTTTAGGGTCCAGGTGAGGGTACGACAACGCTTTAGGGGGAGCGTACGTGTGAGGGCGCGGGTTAGTGTCAGTGTACGGGTTAGGATTAGGGGACGGGTGAGGGTCAGGCTTCGGGGCAGGGTTAGGGTTAGGGTTCGGGCTAGGGTTAGGGTTAGGGGACGGGGACGGTTTAGAGTCCAGGTGAGGGTACGACAACGCTTTAGGGGGAGCGTACGTGTGAGGGCGCGGGTTAGTGTCAGCGTACGGGTTAGGATTAGGGGACGGGTGAGGGTCAGGCTTCGGGGAAGGGTTAGGGTTAGGGTTCGGGCTAGGGTTAGGGTTAGGGGACGGGGACGGTTTAGGGTCCAGGTGAGGGTACGACAACGCTTTAGGGGGAGCGTACGTGTGAGGGCGCGGGTTAGTGTCAGCGTACGGGTTAGGATTAGGGGACGGGTGAGTGTCAGGCTTCGGGGAAGGGTTAGGGTTAGGGTTCGGGCTAGGGTTAGGGTTAGGGGATGGGGACGGTTTAGGGTCCAGGTGAGGGTACGACAACGCTTTAGGGGGAGCGTACGTGTGAGGGCGCGGGTTAGTGTCAGCGTACGGGTTAGGATTAGGGGACGGGTGAGGGTCAGGCTTCGGGGCAGGGTTAGGGTTAGGGTTCGGGCTAGGGTTAGGGTTAGGGGACGGGGACGGTTTAGGGTCCAGGTGAGGGTACGACAACGCTTTAGGGGGAGCGTACGTGTGAGGGCGCGGGTTAGTGTCAGCGTACGGGTTAGGATTAGGGGACGGGTGAGGGTCAGGCTTCGGGGCAGGGTTAGGGTTAGGGTTCGGGCTAGGGTTAGGGTTAGGGGACGGGGACGGTTTAGGGTCCAGGTGAGGGTACGACAACGCTTTAGGGGGAGCGTACGTGTGAGGGCGCGGGTTAGTGTCAGCGTACGGGTTAGGATTAGGGGACGGGTGAGGGTCAGGCTTCGGGGCAGGGTTAGGGTTAGGGTTCGGGCTAGGGTTAGGGTTAGGGGACGGGGACGGTTTAGGGTCCAGGTGAGGGTACGACAACGCTTTAGGGGGAGTGTACGTGTGAGGGCGTGGGTTAGTGTCAGCGTACGGGTTAGGATTAGGGGACGGGTGAGGGTCAGGCTTCAGGGAAGGGTTAGGGTTAGGGTTCGGGCTAGGGTTAGGGTTAGGGGACGGGGACGGTTTAGGGTCCAGGTGAGGGTACGACAACGCTTTAGGGGGAGCGTACGTGTGAGGGCGCGGGTTAGTGTCAGCGTACGGGTTAGGATTAGGGGACGGGTGAGGGTCAGGCTTCGGGGCAGGGTTAGGGTTAGGGTTCGGGCTAGGGTTAGGGTTAGGGGACGGGGACGGTTTAGGGTCCAGGTGAGGGTACGACAACGCTTTAGGGGGAGTGTACGTGTGAGGGCGCGGGTTAGTGTCAGCGTACGGGTTAGGATTAGGGGACGGGTGAGGGTCAGGCTTCGGGGCAGGGTTAGGGTTAGGGTTCGGGCTAGGGTTAGGGTTAGGGGACGGGGACGGTTTAGGGTCCAGGTGAGGGTACGACAACGCTTTAGGGGGAGTGTACGTGTGAGGGCGCGGGTTAGTGTCAGCGTACGGGTTAGGATTAGGGGACGGGTGAGGGTCAGGCTTCGGGGCAGGGTTAGGGTTAGGGTTCGGGCTAGGGTTAGGGTTAGGGGACGGGGACGGTTTAGGGTCCAGGTGAGGGTACGACAACGCTTTAGGGGGAGCGTACGTGTGAGGGCGCGGGTTAGTGTCAGCGTACGGGTTAGGATTAGGGGACGGGTGAGGGTCAGGCTTCGGGGAAGGGTTAGGGTTAGGGTTCGGGCTAGGGTTAGGGTTAGGGGACGGGGACGGTTTAGGGTCCAGGTGAGGGTACGACAATGCTTTAGGGGGAGCGTACGTGTGAGGGCGCGGGTTAGTGTCAGCGTACGGGTTAGGATTAGGGGACGGGTGAGGGTCAGGCTTCGGGGAAGGGTTAGGGTTAGGGTTCGGTCTAGGGTTAGGGTTAGGGGACGGGGATGGTTTAGGGTCCAGGTGAGGGTACGACAACGCTTTAGGGGGAGCGTACGTGTGAGGGCGCAGGTTAGTGTCAGCGTACGGTTTAGGATTAGGGGACGGGTGAGGGTCAGGCTTCGGGGAATGGTTAGGGTTAGGGTTCGGGCTAGGGTTAGGGTTAGGGGACGGGGACGGTTTAGGGTCCAGGTGAGGGTACGACAACGCTTTAGGGGGAGCATACGTGTGAGGGCGCGGGTTAGTGTCAGCGTACGGGTTAGGATTAGGGGACGGGTGAGGGTCAGGCTTCGGGGCAGGGTTAGGGTTAGGGTTCGGGCTAGGGTTAGGGTTAGGGGACGGGGATGGTTTAGGGTCCAGGTGAGGGTACGACAACGCTTTAGGGGGAGCGTACGTGTGAGGGCGCGGGTTAGTGTCAGCGTACGGGTTAGGATTAGGGGACGGGTGAGGGTCAGGCTTCGGGGAAGGGTTAGGGTTAGGGTTCGGGCTAGGGTTAGGGTTAGGGGACGGGGACGGTTTAGGGTCCAGGTGAGGGTACGACAACGCTTTAGGGGGAGCGTACGTGTGAGGGCGCGGGTTAGTGTCAGCGTACGGGTTAGGATTAGGGGACGGGTGAGGGTCAGGCTTCGGGGAAGGGTTAGGGTTAGGGTTCGGGCTAGGGTTAGGGTTAGGGGACGGGGACGGTTTAGGGTCCAGGTGAGGGTACGACAACGCTTTAGGGGGAGCGTACGTGTGAGGGCGCGGGTTAGTGTCAGCGTACGGGTTAGGATTAGGGGACGGGTGAGGGTCAGGCTTCGGGGAAGGGTTAGGGTTAGGGTTCGGGCTAGGGTTAGGGTTAGGGGACGGGGACGGTTTAGGGTCCATGTGAGGGTACGACAACGCTTTAGGGGGAGCGTACGTGTGAGGGCGCGGGTTAGTGTCAGCGTACGGGTTAGGATTAGGGGACGGGTGAGGGTCAGGCTTCGGGGAAGGGTTAGGGTTAGGGTTCGGGCTAGGGTTAGGGTTAGGGGACGGGGACGGTTTAGGGTCCAGGTGAGGGTACGACAACGCTTTAGGGGGAGCGTACGTGTGAGGGCGCGGGTTAGTGTCAGCGTACGGGTTAGGATTAGGGGACGGGTGAGGGTCAGGCTTTGGGGAAGGGTTAGGGTTAGGGTTCGGCCTAGGGTTAGGGTTAGGGGACGGGGACGGTTTAGGGTCCAGGTGAGGGTACGACAACGCTTTAGGGGGAGCGTACGTGTGAGGGCGCGGGTTAGTGTCAGCGTACGGGTTAGGATTAGGGGACGGGTGAGGGTCAGGCTTCGGGGAAGGGTTAGGGTTAGGGTTCGGGCTAGGGTTAGGGTTAGGGGACGGGGACGGTTTAGGGTCCAGGTGAGGGTACGACAACGCTTTAGGGGGAGCGTACGTGTGAGGGCGCAGTTTAGTGTCAGCGTACGGGTTAGGATTAGGGTACGGGTGAGGGTCAGGCTTCGGGGAAGGGTTAGGGTTAGGGTTCGGGCTAGGGTTAGGGTTAGGGGACGGGGACGGTTTAGGGTCCAGGTGAGGGTACGACAACGCTTTAGGGGGAGCGTACGTGTGAGGGCGCGGGTTAGTGTCAGCGTACGGGTTAGGATTAGGGGACGGGTGAGGGTCAGGCTTCGGGGAAGGGTTAGGGTTAGGGTTCGGGCTAGGGTTAGGGTTAGGGGACGGGGACGGTTTAGGGTCCAGGTGAGGGTACGACAACGCTTTAGGGGGAGCGTACGTGTGAGGGCGCGGGTTAGTGTCAGCGTACGGGTTAGGATTAGGGGACGGGTGATGGTCAGGCTTCGGGGAAGGGTTAGGGTTAGGGTTCGGGCTAGGGTTAGGGTTAGGGGACGGGGACGGTTTAGGGTCCAGGTGAGGGTACGACAACGCTTTAGGGGGAGCGTACGTGTGAGGGCGCGGGTTAGTGTCAGCGTACGGTTTAGGATTAGGGGACGGGTGAGGGTCAGGCTTCGGGGAAGGGTTAGGGTTAGGGTTCGGGCTAGGGTTAGGGTTAGGGGACGGGGACGGTTTAGGGTCCAGGTGAGGGTACGACAACGCTTTAGGGGGAGCGTACGTGTGAGGGCCCGGGTTAGTGTCAGCGTACGGGTTAGGATTAGGGGACGGGTGAGGGTCAGGCTTCGGGGAAGGGTTAGGGTTAGGGTTCGGGCTAGGGTTAGGGTTAGGGGACGGGGACGGTTTAGGGTCCAGGTGAGGGTACGACAACGCTTTAGGGGGAGCGTACGTGTGAGGGCGCGGGTTAGTGTCAGCGTACGGGTTAGGATTAGGGGACGGGTGAGGGTCAGGCTTCGGGGAAGGGTTAGGGTTAGGGTTCGGGCTAGGGTTAGGGTTAGGGGACGGGGACGGTTTAGGGTCCAGGTGAGGGTACGACAACGCTTTAGGGGGAGCGTACGTGTGAGGGCGCGGGTTAGTGTCAGCGTACGGGTTAGGATTAGGGGACGGGTGAGGGTCAGGCTTCGGGGAAGGGTTAGGGTTAGGGTTCGGGCTAGGGTTAGGGTTAGGGGACGGGGATGGTTTAGGGTCCAGGTGAGGGTACGACAACGCTTTAGGGGGAGCGTATGTGTGAGGGCGCGGGTTAGTGTCAGCGTACGGGTTAGGATTAGGGGACGGGTGAGGGTCAGGCTTCGGGGAAGGGTTAGGGTTAGGGTTCGGGCTAGGGTTAGGGTTAGGGGACGGGGACGGTTTAGGGTCCAGGTGAGGGTACGACAACGCTTTAGGGGGAGCGTACATGTGAGGGCGCGGGTTAGTGTCAGCGTACAGGTTAGGATTAGGGGACGGGTGAGGGTCAGGCTTCGGGGCAGGGTTAGGGTTAGGGTTCGGGCTAGGGTTAGGGTTGGGGACGGGGACGGTTTAGGGTCCAGGTGAGGGTACGACAACGCTTTAGGGGGAGCGTACGTGTGAGGGCGCGGGTTAGTGTCAGCGTACGGGTTAGGATTAGGGGACGGGTGAGGGTCAGGCTTCGGGGAAGGGTTAGGGTTAGGGTTCGGGCTAGGGTTACGTTTAGGGGACGGGGACGGTTTAGGGTCCAGGTGAGGGTACGGCAACGCTTTAGGGGGAGCGTACGTGTGAGGGCGCGGGTTAGTGTCAGCGTACGGGTTAGGATTAGGGGACGGGTGAGGGTCAGGCTTCGGGGAAGGGTTAGGGTTAGGGTTCGGGCTAGGGTTAGGGTTAGGGGACGGGGACGGTTTAGGGTCCAGGTGAGGGTACGACAACGCTTTAGGGGGAGCGTACGTGTGAGGGCGCGGGTTAGTGTCAGCGTACGGGTTAGGATTAGGGGACGGGTGAGGGTCAGGCTTCGGGGAAGGGTTAGGGTTAGGGTTCGGGCTAGGGTTAGGGTTAGGGGACGGGGACGGTTTAGGGTCCAGGTGAGGGTACGACAACGCTTTAGGGGGAGCGTACGTGTGAGGGCGCGGGTTAGTGTCAGCGTACGGGTTAGGATTAGGGGACGGGTGAGGGTCAGGCTTCGGGGCAGGGTTAGGGTTAGGGTTCGGGCTAGGGTTAGGGTTAGGGGACGGGGACGGGTTAGGGTCCAGGTGAGGGTACGACAACGCTTTAGGGGGAGCGTACGTGTGAGGGCGCGGGTTAGTGTCAGCGTACGGGTTAGGATTAGGGGACGGGTGAGGGTCAGGCTTCGGGGCAGGGTTAGGGTTAGGGTTCGGGCTAGGGTTAGGGTTAGGGGACGGGGACGAGTTAGGGTCCAGGTGAGGGTACGACAACGCTTTAGGGGGAGCGTACGTGTGAGGGCGCGGGTTAGTGTCAGCGTACGGGTTAGGATTAGGGGACGGGTGAGGGTCAGGCTTCGGGGAAGGGTTAGGGTTAGGGTTCGGGCTAGGGTTAGGGTTAGGGGACAGGGACGGTTTAGGGTCCAGGTGAGGGTACGACAACGCTTTAGGGGGAGCGTACGTGTGAGGGCGCGGGTTAGTGTCAGCGTACGGGTTAGGATTAGGGGACGGGTGAGGGTCAGGCTTCGGGGAAGGGTTAGGGTTAGGGTTCGGGCTAGGGTTAGGGTTAGGGGACGGGGACGGTTTAGGGTCCAGGTGAGGGTACGACAACGCTTTAGGGGGAGCGTACGTGTGAGGGCGCGGGTTAGTGTCAGCGTACGGGTTAGGATTAGGGGACGGGTGAGGGTCAGGCTTCGGGGAAGGGTTAGGGTTAGGGTTCGGGCTAGGGTTAGGGTTAGGGGACGAGGACGGTTTAGGGTTCAGGTGAGGGTACGACAACGCTTTCGGGGGAGCGTACGTGTGAGGGCGCGGGTTAGTGTCAGCGTACGGGTTAGGATTAGGGGACGGGTGAGGGTCAGGCTTCGGGGAAGGGTTAGGGTTAGGGTTCGGGCTAGGGTTAGGGTTAGGGGACGGGGACGGTTTAGGGTCCAGGTGAGGGTACGACAACGCTTTAGGGGGAGCGTACGTGTGAGGGCGCGGGTTAGTGTCAGCGTACGGGTTAGGATTAGGGGACGGGTGAGGGTCAGGCTTCGGGGAAGGGTTAGGGTTAGGGTTCGGGCTAGGGTTAGGGTTAGGGGACGGGGACGGTTTAGGGTCCAGGTGAGGGAACGACAACGCTTTAGGGGGTGCGTACGTGTGAGGGCCCGGGTTAGTGTCAGCGTACGGGTTAGGATTAGGGGACGGGTGAGGGTCAGGCTTCGGGGAAGGGTTAGGGTTAGGGTTCGGGCTAGGGTTAGAGTTAGGGGACGGGGACGGTTTAGGGTCCAGGTGAGGGTACGACAACGCTTTAGGGGGAGCGTACGTGTGAGGGCGCGGGTTACTGTCAGCGTACGGGTTAGGATTAGGGGACGGGTGAGGGTCAGGCTTCGGGGCAGGGTTAGGGTTAGGGTTCGGGCTAGGGTTAGGGTTAGGGGACGGGGACGGTTTAGGGTCCAGGTGAGGGTACGACAACGCTTTAGGGGGAGCGTACGTGTGAGGGCGCGGGTTAGTGTCAGCGTACGGGTTAGGATTAGGGGACGGGTGAGGGTCAGGCTTCGGGGAAGGGTTAGGGTTAGGGTTCGGGCTAGGGTTAGGGTTAGGGGACGGGGACGGTTTAGGTCCAGGTGAGGGTACGACAACGCTTTAGGGGGAGCGTACGTGTGAGGGCGCGGGTTAGTGTCAGCGTACGGGTTAGGATTAGGGGACGGGTGAGGGTCAGGCTTCGGGGAAGGGTTAGGGTTAGGGTTCGGGCTAGGGTTAGGGTTAGGGGACGGGGACGGTTTAGGGTCCAGGTGAGGGTACGACAACGCTTTAGGGGGAGCGTACGTGTGAGGGCGCGGGTTAGTGTCAGCGTACGGGTTAGGATTAGGGGACGGGTGAGGGTCAGGCTTCAGGGAAGGGTTAGGGTTAGGGTTCGGGCTAGGGTTAGGGTTAGGGGACGGGGACGGTTTAGGGTCCAGGTGAGGGTACGACAACACTTTAGGGGGAGCGTACGTGTGAGGGCGCGGGTTAGTGTCAGCGTACGGGTTAGGATTAGGGGACGGGTGAGGGTCAGGCTTCGGGGCAGGGTTAGGGTTAGGGTTCGGGCTAGGGTTAGGGTTAGGGGACGGGGACGGTTTAGGCTCCAGGTGAGGGTACGACAACGCTTTAGGGGGAGCGTACGTGTGAGGGCGCGGGTTAGTGTCAGCGTACGGGTTAGGATTAGGGGACGGGTGAGGGTCAGGCTTCGGGGCAGGGTTAGGGTTAGGGTTCGGGCTAGGGTTAGGGTTAGGGGACGGGGACGGTTTAGAGTCCAGGTGAGGGTACGACAACGCTTTAGGGGGAGCGTACGTGTGAGGGCGCGGGTTAGTGTCAGCGTACGGGTTAGGATTAGGGGACGGGTGAGGGTCAGGCTTCGGGGAAGGGTTAGGGTTAGGGTTCGGGCTAGGGTTAGGGTTAGGGGACGGGGACGGTTTAGGGTCCAGGTGAGGGTACGACAACGCTTTAGGGGGAGCGTACGTGTGAGGGCGCGGGTTAGTGTCAGCGTACGGGTTAGGATTAGGGGACGGGTGAGTGTCAGGCTTCGGGGAAGGGTTAGGGTTAGGGTTCGGGCTAGGGTTAGGGTTAGGGGATGGGGACGGTTTAGGGTCCAGGTGAGGGTACGACAACGCTTTAGGGGGAGCGTACGTGTGAGGGCGCGGGTTAGTGTCAGCGTACGGGTTAGGATTAGGGGACGGGTGAGGGTCAGGCTTCGGGGCAGGGTTAGGGTTAGGGTTCGGGCTAGGGTTAGGGTTAGGGGACGGGGACGGTTTAGGGTCCAGGTGAGGGTACGACAACGCTTTAGGGGGAGCGTACGTGTGAGGGCGCGGGTTAGTGTCAGCGTACGGGTTAGGATTAGGGGACGGGTGAGGGTCAGGCTTCGGGGCAGGGTTAGGGTTAGGGTTCGGGCTAGGGTTAGGGTTAGGGGACGGGGACGGTTTAGGGTCCAGGTGAGGGTACGACAACGCTTTAGGGGGAGCGTACGTGTGAGGGCGCGGGTTAGTGTCAGCGTACGGGTTAGGATTAGGGGACGGGTGAGGGTCAGGCTTCGGGGCAGGGTTAGGGTTAGGGTTCGGGCTAGGGTTAGGGTTAGGGGACGGGGACGGTTTAGGGTCCAGGTGAGGGTACGACAACGCTTTAGGGGGAGTGTACGTGTGAGGGCGTGGGTTAGTGTCAGCGTACGGGTTAGGATTAGGGGACGGGTGAGGGTCAGGCTTCAGGGAAGGGTTAGGGTTAGGGTTCGGGCTAGGGTTAGGGTTAGGGGACGGGGACGGTTTAGGGTCCAGGTGAGGGTACGACAACGCTTTAGGGGGAGCGTACGTGTGAGGGCGCGGGTTAGTGTCAGCGTACGGGTTAGGATTAGGGGACGGGTGAGGGTCAGGCTTCGGGGCAGGGTTAGGGTTAGGGTTCGGGCTAGGGTTAGGGTTAGGGGACGGGGACGGTTTAGGGTCCAGGTGAGGGTACGACAACGCTTTAGGGGGAGTGTACGTGTGAGGGCGCGGGTTAGTGTCAGCGTACGGGTTAGGATTAGGGGACGGGTGAGGGTCAGGCTTCGGGGCAGGGTTAGGGTTAGGGTTCGGGCTAGGGTTAGGGTTAGGGGACGGGGACGGTTTAGGGTCCAGGTGAGGGTACGACAACGCTTTAGGGGGAGTGTACGTGTGAGGGCGCGGGTTAGTGTCAGCGTACGGGTTAGGATTAGGGGACGGGTGAGGGTCAGGCTTCGGGGCAGGGTTAGGGTTAGGGTTCGGGCTAGGGTTAGGGTTAGGGGACGGGGACGGTTTAGGGTCCAGGTGAGGGTACGACAACGCTTTAGGGGGAGCGTACGTGTGAGGGCGCGGGTTAGTGTCAGCGTACGGGTTAGGATTAGGGGACGGGTGAGGGTCAGGCTTCGGGGAAGGGTTAGGGTTAGGGTTCGGGCTAGGGTTAGGGTTAGGGGACGGGGACGGTTTAGGGTCCAGGTGAGGGTACGACAATGCTTTAGGGGGAGCGTACGTGTGAGGGCGCGGGTTAGTGTCAGCGTACGGGTTAGGATTAGGGGACGGGTGAGGGTCAGGCTTCGGGGAAGGGTTAGGGTTAGGGTTCGGTCTAGGGTTAGGGTTAGGGGACGGGGATGGTTTAGGGTCCAGGTGAGGGTACGACAACGCTTTAGGGGGAGCGTACGTGTGAGGGCGCAGGTTAGTGTCAGCGTACGGTTTAGGATTAGGGGACGGGTGAGGGTCAGGCTTCGGGGAATGGTTAGGGTTAGGGTTCGGGCTAGGGTTAGGGTTAGGGGACGGGGACGGTTTAGGGTCCAGGTGAGGGTACGACAACGCTTTAGGGGGAGCATACGTGTGAGGGCGCGGGTTAGTGTCAGCGTACGGGTTAGGATTAGGGGACGGGTGAGGGTCAGGCTTCGGGGCAGGGTTAGGGTTAGGGTTCGGGCTAGGGTTAGGGTTAGGGGACGGGGATGGTTTAGGGTCCAGGTGAGGGTACGACAACGCTTTAGGGGGAGCGTACGTGTGAGGGCGCGGGTTAGTGTCAGCGTACGGGTTAGGATTAGGGGACGGGTGAGGGTCAGGCTTCGGGGAAGGGTTAGGGTTAGGGTTCGGGCTAGGGTTAGGGTTAGGGGACGGGGACGGTTTAGGGTCCAGGTGAGGGTACGACAACGCTTTAGGGGGAGCGTACGTGTGAGGGCGCGGGTTAGTGTCAGCGTACGGGTTAGGATTAGGGGACGGGTGAGGGTCAGGCTTCGGGGAAGGGTTAGGGTTAGGGTTCGGGCTAGGGTTAGGGTTAGGGGACGGGGACGGTTTAGGGTCCAGGTGAGGGTACGACAACGCTTTAGGGGGAGCGTACGTGTGAGGGCGCGGGTTAGTGTCAGCGTACGGGTTAGGATTAGGGGACGGGTGAGGGTCAGGCTTCGGGGAAGGGTTAGGGTTAGGGTTCGGGCTAGGGTTAGGGTTAGGGGACGGGGACGGTTTAGGGTCCATGTGAGGGTACGACAACGCTTTAGGGGGAGCGTACGTGTGAGGGCGCGGGTTAGTGTCAGCGTACGGGTTAGGATTAGGGGACGGGTGAGGGTCAGGCTTCGGGGAAGGGTTAGGGTTAGGGTTCGGGCTAGGGTTAGGGTTAGGGGACGGGGACGGTTTAGGGTCCAGGTGAGGGTACGACAACGCTTTAGGGGGAGCGTACGTGTGAGGGCGCGGGTTAGTGTCAGCGTACGGGTTAGGATTAGGGGACGGGTGAGGGTCAGGCTTTGGGGAAGGGTTAGGGTTAGGGTTCGGCCTAGGGTTAGGGTTAGGGGACGGGGACGGTTTAGGGTCCAGGTGAGGGTACGACAACGCTTTAGGGGGAGCGTACGTGTGAGGGCGCGGGTTAGTGTCAGCGTACGGGTTAGGATTAGGGGACGGGTGAGGGTCAGGCTTCGGGGAAGGGTTAGGGTTAGGGTTCGGGCTAGGGTTAGGGTTAGGGGACGGGGACGGTTTAGGGTCCAGGTGAGGGTACGACAACGCTTTAGGGGGAGCGTACGTGTGAGGGCGCAGTTTAGTGTCAGCGTACGGGTTAGGATTAGGGGACGGGTGAGGGTCAGGCTTCGGGGAAGGGTTAGGGTTAGGGTTCGGGCTAGGGTTAGGGTTAGGGGACGGGGACGGTTTAGGGTCCAGGTGAGGGTACGACAACGCTTTAGGGGGAGCGTACGTGTGAGGGCGCGGGTTAGTGTCAGCGTACGGGTTAGGATTAGGGGACGGGTGAGGGTCAGGCTTCGGGGAAGGGTTAGGGTTAGGGTTCGGGCTAGGGTTAGGGTTAGGGGACGGGGACGGTTTAGGGTCCAGGTGAGGGTACGACAACGCTTTAGGGGGAGCGTACGTGTGAGGGCGCGGGTTAGTGTCAGCGTACGGGTTAGGATTAGGGGACGGGTGATGGTCAGGCTTCGGGGAAGGGTTAGGGTTAGGGTTCGGGCTAGGGTTAGGGTTAGGGGACGGGGACGGTTTAGGGTCCAGGTGAGGGTACGACAACGCTTTAGGGGGAGCGTACGTGTGAGGGCGCGGGTTAGTGTCAGCGTACGGTTTAGGATTAGGGGACGGGTGAGGGTCAGGCTTCGGGGAAGGGTTAGGGTTAGGGTTCGGGCTAGGGTTAGGGTTAGGGGACGGGGACGGTTTAGGGTCCAGGTGAGGGTACGACAACGCTTTAGGGGGAGCGTACGTGTGAGGGCCCGGGTTAGTGTCAGCGTACGGGTTAGGATTAGGGGACGGGTGAGGGTCAGGCTTCGGGGAAGGGTTAGGGTTAGGGTTCGGGCTAGGGTTAGGGTTAGGGGACGGGGACGGTTTAGGGTCCAGGTGAGGGTACGACAACGCTTTAGGGGGAGCGTACGTGTGAGGGCGCGGGTTAGTGTCAGCGTACGGGTTAGGATTAGGGGACGGGTGAGGGTCAGGCTTCGGGGAAGGGTTAGGGTTAGGGTTCGGGCTAGGGTTAGGGTTAGGGGACGGGGACGGTTTAGGGTCCAGGTGAGGGTACGACAACGCTTTAGGGGGAGCGTACGTGTGAGGGCGCGGGTTAGTGTCAGCGTACGGGTTAGGATTAGGGGACGGGTGAGGGTCAGGCTTCGGGGAAGGGTTAGGGTTAGGGTTCGGGCTAGGGTTAGGGTTAGGGGACGGGGATGGTTTAGGGTCCAGGTGAGGGTACGACAACGCTTTAGGGGGAGCGTATGTGTGAGGGCGCGGGTTAGTGTCAGCGTACGGGTTAGGATTAGGGGACGGGTGAGGGTCAGGCTTCGGGGAAGGGTTAGGGTTAGGGTTCGGGCTAGGGTTAGGGTTAGGGGACGGGGACGGTTTAGGGTCCAGGTGAGGGTACGACAACGCTTTAGGGGGAGCGTACATGTGAGGGCGCGGGTTAGTGTCAGCGTACAGGTTAGGATTAGGGGACGGGTGAGGGTCAGGCTTCGGGGCAGGGTTAGGGTTAGGGTTCGGGCTAGGGTTAGGGTTGGGGACGGGGACGGTTTAGGGTCCAGGTGAGGGTACGACAACGCTTTAGGGGGAGCGTACGTGTGAGGGCGCGGGTTAGTGTCAGCGTACGGGTTAGGATTAGGGGACGGGTGAGGGTCAGGCTTCGGGGAAGGGTTAGGGTTAGGGTTCGGGCTAGGGTTACGTTTAGGGGACGGGGACGGTTTAGGGTCCAGGTGAGGGTACGGCAACGCTTTAGGGGGAGCGTACGTGTGAGGGCGCGGGTTAGTGTCAGCGTACGGGTTAGGATTAGGGGACGGGTGAGGGTCAGGCTTCGGGGAAGGGTTAGGGTTAGGGTTCGGGCTAGGGTTAGGGTTAGGGGACGGGGACGGTTTAGGGTCCAGGTGAGGGTACGACAACGCTTTAGGGGGAGCGTACGTGTGAGGGCGCGGGTTAGTGTCAGCGTACGGGTTAGGATTAGGGGACGGGTGAGGGTCAGGCTTCGGGGAAGGGTTAGGGTTAGGGTTCGGGCTAGGGTTAGGGTTAGGGGACGGGGACGGTTTAGGGTCCAGGTGAGGGTACGACAACGCTTTAGGGGGAGCGTACGTGTGAGGGCGCGGGTTAGTGTCAGCGTACGGGTTAGGATTAGGGGACGGGTGAGGGTCAGGCTTCGGGGCAGGGTTAGGGTTAGGGTTCGGGCTAGGGTTAGGGTTAGGGGACGGGGACGGGTTAGGGTCCAGGTGAGGGTACGACAACGCTTTAGGGGGAGCGTACGTGTGAGGGCGCGGGTTAGTGTCAGCGTACGGGTTAGGATTAGGGGACGGGTGAGGGTCAGGCTTCGGGGCAGGGTTAGGGTTAGGGTTCGGGCTAGGGTTAGGGTTAGGGGACGGGGACGAGTTAGGGTCCAGGTGAGGGTACGACAACGCTTTAGGGGGAGCGTACGTGTGAGGGCGCGGGTTAGTGTCAGCGTACGGGTTAGGATTAGGGGACGGGTGAGGGTCAGGCTTCGGGGAAGGGTTAGGGTTAGGGTTCGGGCTAGGGTTAGGGTTAGGGGACAGGGACGGTTTAGGGTCCAGGTGAGGGTACGACAACGCTTTAGGGGGAGCGTACGTGTGAGGGCGCGGGTTAGTGTCAGCGTACGGGTTAGGATTAGGGGACGGGTGAGGGTCAGGCTTCGGGGAAGGGTTAGGGTTAGGGTTCGGGCTAGGGTTAGGGTTAGGGGACGGGGACGGTTTAGGGTCCAGGTGAGGGTACGACAACGCTTTAGGGGGAGCGTACGTGTGAGGGCGCGGGTTAGTGTCAGCGTACGGGTTAGGATTAGGGGACGGGTGAGGGTCAGGCTTCGGGGAAGGGTTAGGGTTAGGGTTCGGGCTAGGGTTAGGGTTAGGGGACGAGGACGGTTTAGGGTTCAGGTGAGGGTACGACAACGCTTTCGGGGGAGCGTACGTGTGAGGGCGCGGGTTAGTGTCAGCGTACGGGTTAGGATTAGGGGACGGGTGAGGGTCAGGCTTCGGGGAAGGGTTAGGGTTAGGGTTCGGGCTAGGGTTAGGGTTAGGGGACGGGGACGGTTTAGGGTCCAGGTGAGGGTACGACAACGCTTTAGGGGGAGCGTACGTGTGAGGGCGCGGGTTAGTGTCAGCGTACGGGTTAGGATTAGGGGACGGGTGAGGGTCAGGCTTCGGGGAAGGGTTAGGGTTAGGGTTCGGGCTAGGGTTAGGGTTAGGGGACGGGGA
This sequence comes from Grampus griseus, assembly GCF_964374135.1. Classification (NCBI taxonomy): domain Eukaryota; kingdom Metazoa; phylum Chordata; class Mammalia; order Artiodactyla; family Delphinidae; genus Grampus; species Grampus griseus. The sequence goes on from NW_028133075.1 coordinate 16,531, forward strand.
CGGTTTAGGGTCCAGGTGAGGGAACGACAACGCTTTAGGGGGTGCGTACGTGTGAGGGCCCGGGTTAGTGTCAGCGTACGGGTTAGGATTAGGGGACGGGTGAGGGTCAGGCTTCGGGGAAGGGTTAGGGTTAGGGTTCGGGCTAGGGTTAGAGTTAGGGGACGGGGACGGTTTAGGGTCCAGGTGAGGGTACGACAACGCTTTAGGGGGAGCGTACGTGTGAGGGCGCGGGTTACTGTCAGCGTACGGGTTAGGATTAGGGGACGGGTGAGGGTCAGGCTTCGGGGCAGGGTTAGGGTTAGGGTTCGGGCTAGGGTTAGGGTTAGGGGACGGGGACGGTTTAGGGTCCAGGTGAGGGTACGACAACGCTTTAGGGGGAGCGTACGTGTGAGGGCGCGGGTTAGTGTCAGCGTACGGGTTAGGATTAGGGGACGGGTGAGGGTCAGGCTTCGGGGAAGGGTTAGGGTTAGGGTTCGGGCTAGGGTTAGGGTTAGGGGACGGGGACGGTTTAGGTCCAGGTGAGGGTACGACAACGCTTTAGGGGGAGCGTACGTGTGAGGGCGCGGGTTAGTGTCAGCGTACGGGTTAGGATTAGGGGACGGGTGAGGGTCAGGCTTCGGGGAAGGGTTAGGGTTAGGGTTCGGGCTAGGGTTAGGGTTAGGGGACGGGGACGGTTTAGGGTCCAGGTGAGGGTACGACAACGCTTTAGGGGGAGCGTACGTGTGAGGGCGCGGGTTAGTGTCAGCGTACGGGTTAGGATTAGGGGACGGGTGAGGGTCAGGCTTCAGGGAAGGGTTAGGGTTAGGGTTCGGGCTAGGGTTAGGGTTAGGGGACGGGGACGGTTTAGGGTCCAGGTGAGGGTACGACAACACTTTAGGGGGAGCGTACGTGTGAGGGCGCGGGTTAGTGTCAGCGTACGGGTTAGGATTAGGGGACGGGTGAGGGTCAGGCTTCGGGGCAGGGTTAGGGTTAGGGTTCGGGCTAGGGTTAGGGTTAGGGGACGGGGACGGTTTAGGGTCCAGGTGAGGGTACGACAACGCTTTAGGGGGAGCGTACGTGTGAGGGCGCGGGTTAGTGTCAGCGTACGGGTTAGGATTAGGGGACGGGTGAGGGTCAGGCTTCGGGGAAGGGTTAGGGTTAGGGTTCGGGCTAGGGTTCGGGTTAGGGGACGGGGACGGTTTAGGGTCCAGGTGAGGGTACGACAACGCTTTAGGGGGAGCGTACGTGTGAGGGCGCGGGTTAGTGTCAGCGTACGGGTTAGGATTAGGGGACGGGTGAGGGTCAGGCTTCGGGGAAGGGTTAGGGTTAGGGTTCGGTCTAGGGTTAGGGTTAGGGGACGGGGACGGTTTAGGGTCCAGGTGAGGGTACGACAACGCTTTAGGGGGAGCGTACGTGTGAGGGCGCGGGTTAGTGTCAGCGTACGGGTTAGGATTAGGGGACGGGTGAGGGTCAGGCTTCGGGGAAGGGTTAGGGTTAGGGTTCGGGCTAGGGTTAGGGTTAGGGGACGGGGACGGTTTAGGGTCCAGGTGAGGGTACGACAACGCTTTAGGGGGAGCGTACGTGTGAGGGCGCGGGTTAGTGTCAGCGTACGGGTTAGGATTAGGGGACGGGTGAGGGTCAGGCTTCGGGGAAGGGTTAGGGTTAGGGTTCGGGCTAGGGTTAGGGTTAGGGGACGGGGACGGTTTAGGGTCCAGGTGAGGGTACGACAACGCTTTAGGGGGAGCGTACGTGTGAGGGCGCGGGTTAGTGTCAGCGTACGGGTTAGGATTAGGGGACGGGTGAGGGTCAGGCTTCGGGGAAGGGTTAGGGTTAGGGTTCGGGCTAGGGTTAGGGTTAGGGGACGGGGACGGTTTAGGGTCCAGGTGAGGGTACGACAACGCTTTAGGGGGAGCGTACGTGTGAGGGCGCGGGTTAGTGTCAGCGTATGGGTTAGGATTAGGGGACGGGTGAGGGTCAGGCTTCGGGGAAGGGTTAGGGTTAGGGTTCGGGCTAGGGTTAGGGTTAGGGGACGGGGACGGTTTAGGGTCCAGGTGAGTGTACGACAACGCTTTAGGGGGAGCGTACGTGTGAGGGCGCGGGTTAGTGTCAGCGTACGGGTTAGGATTAGGGGACGGGTGAGGGTCAGGCTTCGGGGAAGTGTTAGGGTTAGGGTTCGGGCTAGGGTTAGGGTTAGGGGACGGGGACGGTTTAGGGTCCAGGTGAGGGTACGACAACGCTTTAGGGGGAGCGTACGTGTGAGGGCGCGGGTTAGTGTCAGTGTACGGGTTAGGATTAGGGGACGGGTGAGGGTCAGGCTTCGGGGCAGGGTTAGGGTTAGGGTTCGGGCTAGGGTTAGGGTTAGGGGACGGGGACGGTTTAGGGTCCAGGTGAGGGTACAACAACGCTTTAGGGGGAGCGTACGTGTGAGGGCGCGGGTTAGTGTCAGCGTACGGGTTAGGATTAGGGGACGGGTGAGGGTCAGGCTTCGGGGCAGGGTTAGGGTTAGGGTTCGGGCTAGGGTTAGGGTTAGGGGACGGGGACGGTTTAGGGTCCAGGTGAGGGTACGACAACGCTTTAGGGGGAGTGTACATGTGAGGGCGTGGGTTAGTGTCAGCGTACGGGTTAGGATTAGGGGACGGGTGAGGGTCAGGCTTCAGGGAAGGGTTAGGGTTAGGGTTCGGGCTAGGGTTAGGGTTAGGGGACGGGGACGGTTTAGGGTCCAGGTGAGGGTACGACAACGCTTTAGGGGGAGCGTACGTGTGAGGGCGCGGGTTAGTGTCAGCGTACGGGTTAGGATTAGGGGACGGGTGAGGGTCAGGCTTCGGGGCAGGGTTAGGGTTAGGGTTCGGGCTAGGGTTAGGGTTAGGGGACGGGGACGGTTTAGGGTCCAGGTGAGGGTACGACAACGCTTTAGGGGGAGCGTACGTGTGAGGGCGCGGGTTAGTGTCAGCGTACGGGTTAGGATTAGGGGACGGGTGAGGGTCAGGCTTCGGGGCAGGGTTAGGGTTAGTGTTCGGGCTAGGGTTAGGGTTAGGGGACGGGAACGGTTTAGGGTCCAGGTGAGGGTACGACAATGCTTTAGGGGGAGCGTACGTGTGAGGGCGCGGGTTAGTGTCAGCGTACGGGTTAGGATTAGGGGACGGGTGAGGGTCAGGCTTCGGGGCAGGGTTAGGGTTAGGGTTCGGGCTAGGGTTAGGGTTAGGGGACGGGGACGGTTTAGGGTCCAGGTGAGGGTACGACAACGCTTTAGGGGGAGCGTACGTGTGAGGGCGCGGGTTAGTGTCAGCGTACGGGTTAGGATTAGGGGACGGGTGAGGGTCAGGCTTCGGGGAAGGGTTAGGGTTAGGGTTCGGGCTAGGGTTAGGGTTAGGTGACGGGGACGGTTTAGGGTCCAGGTGAGGGTACGACAACGCTTTAGGGGGAGCGTACGTGTGAGGGCGCGGGTTAGTGTCAGCGTACGGGTTAGGAATAGGGGACGGGTGAGGGTCAGGCTTCGGGGAAGGGTTAGGGTTAGGGTTCGGTCTAGGGTTAGGGTTAGGGGACGGGGACGGTTTAGGGTCCAGGTGAGGGTACGACAACGCTTTAGGGGGAGCGTACGTGTGAGGGCGCGGGTTAGTGTCAGCGTACGGTTTAGGATTATGGGACGGGTGAGGGTCAGGCTTCGGGGAAGGGTTAGGGTTAGGGTTCGGGCTAGGGTTAGGGTTAGGGGACGGGGACGGTTTAGGGTCCAGGTGAGGGTACGACAACGCTTTAGGGGGAGCGTACGTGTGAGGGCGCGGGTTAGTGTCAGCGTACGGGTTAGGATTAGGGGACGGGTGAGGGTCAGGCTTCGGGGCAGGGTTAGGGTTAGTGTTCGGGCTAGGGTTAGGGTTAGGGGACGGGAACGGTTTAGGGTCCAGGTGAGGGTACGACAATGCTTTAGGGGGAGCGTACGTGTGAGGGCGCGGGTTAGTGTCAGCGTACGGGTTAGGATTAGGGGACGGGTGAGGGTCAGGCTTCGGGGCAGGGTTAGGGTTAGGGTTCGGGCTAGGGTTAGGGTTAGGGGACGGGGACGGTTTAGGGTCCAGGTGAGGGTACGACAACGCTTTAGGGGGAGCGTACGTGTGAGGGCGCGGGTTAGTGTCAGCGTACGGGTTAGGATTATGGGACGGGTGAGGGTCAGGCTTCGGGGAAGGGTTAGGGTTAGGGTTCGGGCTAGGGTTAGGGTTAGGTGACGGGGACGGTTTAGGGTCCAGGTGAGGGTACGACAACGCTTTAGGGGGAGCGTACGTGTGAGGGCGCGGGTTAGTGTCAGCGTACGGGTTAGGATTAGGGGACGGGTGAGGGTCAGGCTTCGGGGAAGGGTTAGGGTTAGGGTTCGGTCTAGGGTTAGGGTTAGGGGACGGGGACGGTTTAGGGTCCAGGTGAGGGTACGACAACGCTTTAGGGGGAGCGTACGTGTGAGGGCGCGGGTTAGTGTCAGCGTACGGTTTAGGATTAGGGGACGGGTGAGGGTCAGGCTTCGGGGAAGGGTTAGGGTTAGGGTTCGGGCTAGGGTTAGGGTTAGGGGACGGGGACGGTTTAGGGTCCAGGTGAGGGTACGACAACGCTTTAGGGGGAGCGTACGTGTGAGGGCGCGGGTTAGTGTCAGCGTACGGGTTAGGATTAGGGGACGGGTGAGGGTCAGGCTTCGGGGAAGGGTTAGGGTTAGGGTTCGGGCTAGGGTTACGGTTAGGGGACGGGGACGGTTTAGGGTCCAGGTGAGGGTACGACAACGCTTTAGGGGGAGCGTACGTGTGAGGGCGCAGGTTAGTGTCAGCGTACGGGTTAGGATTAGGGGACGGGTGAGGGTCAGGCTTCGGGGAAGGGTTAGGGTTAGGGTTCGGGCTAGGGTTAGGGTTAGGGGACGGGGACGGTTTAGGGTCCAGGTGAGGGTACGACAACGCTTTAGGGGGAGCGTACGTGTGAGGGCGCGGGTTAGTGTCAGCGTACGGGTTAGGATTAGGGGACGGGTGAGGGTCAGGCTTCGGGGAAGGGTTAGGGTTAGGGTTCGGGCTAGGGTTAGGGTTAGAGGACGGGGACGGTTTAGGGTCCAGGTGAGGGGACGACAACGCTTTAGGGGGAGCGTACGTGTGAGGGCGCGGGTTAGTGTCAGCGTACGGGTTAGGATTAGGGGATGGGTGAGGGTCAGGCTTCGGGGCAGGGTTAGGGTTAGGGTTCGGGCTAGGGTTAGGGTTAGGGGACGGGGACGGGTTAGGGTCCAGGTGAGGGTACGACAACGCTTTAGGGGGAGCGTACGTGTGAGGGCGCGGGTTAGTGTCAGCGTACGGGTTAGGATTAGGGGACGGGTGAGGGTCAGGCTTCGGGGCAGGGTTAGGGTTAGGGTTCGGGCTAGGGTTAGGGTTAGGGGACGGGGACGGGTTAGGGTCCAGGTGAGGGTACGACAACGCTTTAGGGGGAGCGTACGTGTGAGGGCACGGGTTAGTGTCAGCGTACGGGTTAGGATTAGGGGACGGGTGAGGGTCAGGCTTCGGGGAAGGGTTAGGGTTAGGGTTCGGGCTAGGGTTAGGGTTAGGGGACAGGGACGGTTTAGGGTCCAGGTGAGGGTACGACAACGCTTTAGGGGGAGCGTACGTGTGAGGGCGCGGGTTAGTGTCAGCGTACGGGTTAGGATTAGGGGACGGGTGAGGGTCAGGCTTCGGGGAAGGGTTAGGGTTAGGGTTCGGGCTAGGGTTAGGGTTAGGGGACGGGGACGGTTTAGGGTCCAGGTGAGGGTACGACAACGCTTTAGGGGGAGCGTACGTGTGAGGGCGCGGGTTAGTGTCAGCGTACGGGTTAGGATTAGGGGACGGGTGAGGGTCAGGCTTCGGGGAAGGGTTAGGGTTAGGGTTCGGGCTAGGGTTAGGGTTAGGGGACGGGGACGGTTTAGGGTTCAGGTGAGGGTACGACAACGCTTTCGGGGGAGCGTACGTGTGAGGGCGCGGGTTAGTGTCAGCGTACGGGTTAGGATTAGGGGACGGGTGAGGGTCAGGCTTCGGGGAAGGGTTAGGGTTAGGGTTCGGGCTAGGGTTACGGTTAGGGGACGGGGACGGTTTAGGGTCCAGGTGAGGGTACGACAACGCTTTAGGGGGAGCGTACGTGTGAGGGCGCGGGTTAGTGTCAGCGTATGGGTTAGGATTAGGGGACGGGTGAGGGTCAGGCTTCGGGGAAGGGTTAGGGTTAGGGTTCGGGCTAGGGTTAGGGTTAGGGGACGGGGACGGTTTAGGGTCCAGGTGAGGGAACGACAACGCTTTAGGGGGAGCGTACGTGTGAGGGCCCGGGTTAGTGTCAGCGTACGGGTTAGGATTAGGGGACGGGTGAGGGTCAGGCTTCGGGGAAGGGTTAGGGTTAGGGTTCGGGCTAGGGTTAGGGTTAGGGGACGGGGACGGTTTAGGGTCCAGGTGAGGGTACGACAACGCTTTAGGGGGAGCGTACGTGTGAGGGCGCGGGTTAGTGTCAGCGTACGGGTTAGGATTAGGGGACGGGTGAGGGTCAGGCTTCGGGGAAGGGTTAGGGTTAGGGTTCGGGCTAGGGTTAGGGTTAGGGGACGGGGACGGTTTAGGTCCAGGTGAGGGTACGACAACGCTTTAGGGGGAGCGTACGTGTGAGGGCGCGGGTTAGTGTCAGCGTACGGGTTAGGATTAGGGGACGGGTGAGGGTCAGGCTTCGGGGAAGGGTTAGGGTTAGGGTTCGGGCTAGGGTTAGGGTTAGGGGACGGGGACGGTTTAGGGTCCAGGTGAGGGTACGACAACGCTTTAGGGGGAGCGTACGTGTGAGGGCGCGGGTTAGTGTCAGCGTACGGGTTAGGATTAGGGGACGGGTGAGGGTCAGGCTTCAGGGAAGGGTTAGGGTTAGGGTTCGGGCTAGGGTTAGGGTTAGGGGACGGGGACGGTTTAGGGTCCAGGTGAGGGTACGACAACACTTTAGGGGGAGCGTACGTGTGAGGGCGCGGGTTAGTGTCAGCGTACGGGTTAGGATTAGGGGACGGGTGAGGGTCAGGCTTCGGGGCAGGGTTAGGGTTAGGGTTCGGGCTAGGGTTCGGGTTAGGGGACGGGGACGGTTTAGGGTCCAGGTGAGGGTACGACAACGCTTTAGGGGGAGCGTACGTGTGAGGGCGCGGGTTAGTGTCAGCGTACGGGTTAGGATTAGGGGACGGGTGAGGGTCAGGCTTCGGGGAAGGGTTAGGGTTAGGGTTCGGGCTAGGGTTAGGGTTAGGGGACGGGGACGGTTTAGGGTCCAGGTGAGGGTACGACAACGCTTTAGGGGGAGCGTACGTGTGAGGGCGCGGGTTAGTGTCAGCGTACGGGTTAGGATTAGGGGACGGGTGAGGGTCAGGCTTCGGGGAAGGGTTAGGGTTAGGGTTCGGGCTAGGGTTAGGGTTAGGGGACGGGGACGGTTTAGGGTCCAGGTGAGGGTACGACAACGCTTTAGGGGGAGCGTACGTGTGAGGGCGCGGGTTAGTGTCAGCGTACGGGTTAGGATTAGGGGACGGGTGAGGGTCAGGCTTCGGGGAAGGGTTACGGTTAGGGTTCGGGCTAGGGTTAGGGTTAGGGGACGGGGACGGTTTAGGGTCCAGGTGAGGGTACGACAACGCTTTAGGGGGAGCGTACGTGTGAGGGCGCGGGTTAGTGTCAGCGTATGGGTTAGGATTAGGGGACGGGTGAGGGTCAGGCTTCGGGGAAGGGTTAGGGTTAGGGTTCGGGCTAGGGTTAGGGTTAGGGGACGGGGACGGTTTAGGGTCCAGGTGAGGGTACGACAACGCTTTAGGGGGAGCGTACGTGTGAGGGCGCGGGTTAGTGTCAGCGTACGGGTTAGGATTAGGGGACGGGTGAGGGTCAGGCTTCGGGGAAGTGTTAGGGTTAGGGTTCGGGCTAGGGTTAGGGTTAGGGGACGGGGACGGTTTAGGGTCCAGGTGAGGGTACGACAACGCTTTAGGGGGAGCGTACGTGTGAGGGCGCGGGTTAGTGTCAGTGTACGGGTTAGGATTAGGGGACGGGTGAGGGTCAGGCTTCGGGGCAGGGTTAGGGTTAGGGTTCGGGCTAGGGTTAGGGTTAGGGGACGGGGACGGTTTAGAGTCCAGGTGAGGGTACGACAACGCTTTAGGGGGAGCGTACGTGTGAGGGCGCGGGTTAGTGTCAGCGTACGGGTTAGGATTAGGGGACGGGTGAGGGTCAGGCTTCGGGGAAGGGTTAGGGTTAGGGTTCGGGCTAGGGTTAGGGTTAGGGGACGGGGACGGTTTAGGGTCCAGGTGAGGGTACGACAACGCTTTAGGGGGAGCGTACGTGTGAGGGCGCGGGTTAGTGTCAGCGTACGGGTTAGGATTAGGGGACGGGTGAGTGTCAGGCTTCGGGGAAGGGTTAGGGTTAGGGTTCGGGCTAGGTTTAGGGTTAGGGGATGGGGACGGTTTAGGGTCCAGGTGAGGGTACGACAACGCTTTAGGGGGAGCGTACGTGTGAGGGCGCGGGTTAGTGTCAGCGTACGGGTTAGGATTAGGGGACGGGTGAGGGTCAGGCTTCGGGGCAGGGTTAGGGTTAGGGTTCGGGCTAGGGTTAGGGTTAGGGGACGGGGACGGTTTAGGGTCCAGGTGAGGGTACGACAACGCTTTAGGGGGAGCGTACGTGTGAGGGCGCGGGTTAGTGTCAGCGTACGGGTTAGGATTAGGGGACGGGTGAGGGTCAGGCTTCGGGGCAGGGTTAGGGTTAGGGTTCGGGCTAGGGTTAGGGTTAGGGGACGGGGACGGTTTAGGGTCCAGGTGAGGGTACGACAACGCTTTAGGGGGAGCGTACGTGTGAGGGCGCGGGTTAGTGTCAGCGTACGGGTTAGGATTAGGGGACGGGTGAGGGTCAGGCTTCGGGGCAGGGTTAGGGTTAGGGTTCGGGCTAGGGTTAGGGTTAGGGGACGGGGACGGTTTAGGGTCCAGGTGAGGGTACGACAACGCTTTAGGGGGAGTGTACGTGTGAGGGCGCGGGTTAGTGTCAGCGTACGGGTTAGGATTAGGGGACGGGTGAGGGTCAGGCTTCGGGGAAGGGTTAGGGTTAGGGTTCGGGCTAGGGTTAGGGTTAGGGGACGGGGACGGTTTAGGGTCCAGGTGAGGGTACGACAACGCTTTAGGGGGAGCGTACGTGTGAGGGCGCGGGTTAGTGTCAGCGTACGGGTTAGGATTAGGGGACGGGTGAGGGTCAGGCTTCGGGGAAGGGTTAGGGTTAGGGTTCGGGCTAGGGTTAGGGTTAGGGGACGGGGACGGTTTAGGGTCCAGGTGAGGGTACGACAACGCTTTAGGGGGAGCGTACGTGTGAGGGCGCGGGTTAGTGTCAGCGTACGGGTTAGGATTAGGGGACGGGTGAGGGTCAGGCTTCGGGGAAGGGTTAGGGTTAGGGTTCGGGCTAGGGTTAGGGTTAGGGGACGGGGACGGTTTAGGGTCCAGGTGAGGGTACGACAACGCTTTAGGGGGAGCGTACGTGTGAGGGCGCGGGTTAGTGTCAGCGTACGGGTTAGGATTAGGGGACGGGTGATGGTCAGGCTTCGGGGAAGGGTTAGGGTTAGGGTTCGAGCTAGGGTTAGGGTTAGGGGACGGGGACGGTTTAGGGTCCAGGTGAGGGTACGACAACGCTTTAGGGGGAGCGTACGTGTGCGGGCCCGGGTTAGTGTCAGCGTACGGGTTAGGATTAGGGGACGGGTGAGGGTCAGGCTTCGGGGAAGGGTTAGGGTTAGGGTTCGGGCTAGGGTTAGGGTTAGGGGACGGGGACGGTTTAGGGTCCAGGTGAGGGTACGACAACGCTTTAGGGGGAGCGTACGTGTGAGGGCGCGGGTTAGTGTCAGCGTACGGGTTAGGATTAGGGGACGGGTGAGGGTCAGGCTTCGGGGAAGGGTTAGGGTTAGGGTTCGGGCTAGGGTTAGGGTTAGGGGACGGGGACGGTTTAGGGTCCAGGTGAGGGTACGACAACGCTTTAGTGGGAGCGTACGTGTGAGGGCGCGGGTTAGTGTCAGCGTACGGGTTAGGATTAGGGGACGGGTGAGGGTCAGGCTTCGGGGAAGGGTTAGGGTTAGGGTTCGGGCTAGGGTTAGGGTTAGGGGACGGGGATGGTTTAGGGTCCAGGTGAGGGTACGACAACGCTTTAGGGGGAGCGTATGTGTGAGGGCGCGGGTTAGTGTCAGCGTACGGGTTAGGATTAGGGGACGGGTGAGGGTCAGGCTTCGGGGAAGGGTTAGGGTTAGGGTTCGGGCTAGGGTTAGGGTTAGGGGACGGGGACGGTTTAGGGTCCAGGTGAGGGTACGACAACGCTTTAGGGGGAGCGTACATGTGAGGGCGCGGGTTAGTGTCAGCGTACAGGTTAGGATTAGGGGACGGGTGAGGGTCAGGCTTCGGGGCAGGGTTAGGGTTAGGGTTCGGGCTAGGGTTAGGGTTGGGGACGGGGACGGTTTAGGGTCCAGGTGAGGGTACGACAACGCTTTAGGGGGAGCGTACGTGTGAGGGCGCGGGTTAGTGTCAGCGTACGGGTTAGGATTAGGGGACGGGTGAGGGTCAGGCTTCGGGGAAGGGTTAGGGTTAGGGTTCGGGCTAGGGTTACGGTTAGGGGACGGGGACGGTTTAGGGTCCAGGTGAGGGTACGACAACGCTTTAGGGGGAGCGTACGTGTGAGGGCGCGGGTTAGTGTCAGCGTACGGGTTAGGATTAGGGGACGGGTGAGGGTCAGGCTTCGGGGAAGGGTTAGGGTTAGGGTTCGGGCTAGGGTTAGGGTTAGGGGACGGGGACGGTTTAGGGTCCAGGTGAGGGTACGACAACGCTTTAGGGGGAGCGTACGTGTGAGGGCGCGGGTTAGTGTCAGCGTACGGGTTAGGATTAGGGGACGGGTGAGGGTCAGGCTTCGGGGAAGGGTTAGGGTTAGGGTTCGGGCTAGGGTTAGGGTTAGGGGACGGGGACGGTTTAGGGTCCAGGTGAGGGTACGACAACGCTTTAGGGGGAGCGTACGTGTGAGGGCGCGGGTTAGTGTCAGCGTACGGGTTAGGATTAGGGGACGGGTGAGGGTCAGGCTTCGGGGCAGGGTTAGGGTTAGGGTTCGGGCTAGGGTTAGGGTTAGGGGACGGGGACGGGTTAGGGTCCAGGTGAGGGTACGACAACGCTTTAGGGGGAGCGTACGTGTGAGGGCGCGGGTTAGTGTCAGCGTACGGGTTAGGATTAGGGGACGGGTGAGGGTCAGGCTTCGGGGCAGGGTTAGGGTTAGGGTTCGGGCTAGGGTTAGGGTTAGGGGACGGGGACGGGTTAGGGTCCAGGTGAGGGTACGACAACGCTTTAGGGGGAGCGTACGTGTGAGGGCGCGGGTTAGTGTCAGCGTACGGGTTAGGATTAGGGGACGGGTGAGGGTCAGGCTTCGGGGAAGGGTTAGGGTTAGGGTTCGGGCTAGGGTTAGGGTTAGGGGATGGGGACGGTTTAGGGTCCAGGTGAGGGTACGACAACGCTTTAGGGGGAGCGTACGTGTGAGGGCGCGGGTTAGTGTCAGCGTACGGGTTAGGATTAGGGGACGGGTGAGGGTCAGGCTTCGGGGCAGGGTTAGGGTTAGGGTTCGGGCTAGGGTTAGGGTTAGGGGACGGGGACGGGTTAGGGTCCAGGTGAGGGTACGACAACGCTTTAGGGGGAGCGTACGTGTGAGGGCGCGGGTTAGTGTCAGCGTACGGGTTAGGATTAGGGGACGGGTGAGGGTCAGGCTTCGGGGAAGGGTTAGGGTTAGGGTTCGGGCTAGGGTTAGGGTTAGGGGACAGGGACGGTTTAGGGTCCAGGTGAGGGTACGACAACGCTTTAGGGGGAGCGTACGTGTGAGGGCGCGGGTTAGTGTCAGCGTACGGGTTAGGATTAGGGGACGGGTGAGGGTCAGGCTTCGGGGAAGGGTTAGGGTTAGGGTTCGGTCTAGGGTTAGGGTTAGGGGACGGGGACGGTTTAGGGTCCAGGTGAGGGTACGACAACGCTTTAGGGGGAGCGTACGTGTGAGGGCGCGGGTTAGTGTCAGCGTACGGGTTAGGATTAGGGGATGGGTGAGGGTCAGGCTTCGGGGAAGGGTTAGGGTTAGGGTTCGGGCTAGGGTTAGGGTTAGGGGACGGGGACGGTTTAGGGTTCAGGTGAGGGTACGACAACGCTTTCGGGGGAGCGTACGTGTGAGGGCGCGGGTTAGTGTCAGCGTACGGGTTAGGATTAGGGGACGGGTGAGGGTCAGGCTTCGGGGAAGGGTTAGGGTTAGGGTTCGGGCTAGGGTTAGGGTTAGGGGACAGGGACGGTTTAGGGTCCAGGTGAGGGTACGACAACGCTTTAGGGGGAGCGTACGTGTGAGGGCGCGGGTTAGTGTCAGCGTACGGGTTAGGATTAGGGGACGGGTGAGGGTCAGGCTTCGGGGCAGGGTTAGGGTTAGGGTTCGGGCTAGGGTTAGGGTTAGGGGACGGGGACGGTTTAGGGTCCAGGTGAGGGTACGACAACGCTTTAGGGGGAGCGTACGTGTGAGGGCCCGGGTTAGTGTCAGCGTACGGGTTAGGATTAGGGGACGGGTGAGGGTCAGGCTTCGGGGAAGGGTTAGGGTTAGGGTTCGGGCTAGGGTTAGGGTTAGGGGACGGGGACGGTTTAGGGTCCAGGTGAGGGTACGACAACGCTTTAGGGGGAGCGTACGTGTGAGGGCGCGGGTTAGTGTCAGCGTACGGGTTAGGATTAGGGGACGGGTGAGGGTCAGGCTTCGGGGAAGGGTTAGGGTTAGGGTTCGGGCTAGGGTTAGGGTTAGGGGACGGGGACGGTTTAGGGTCCAGGTGAGGGTACGACAACGCTTTAGGGGGAGCGTACGTGTGAGGGCGCGGGTTAGTGTCAGCGTACGGGTTAGGATTAGGGGACGGGTGAGGGTCAGGCTTCGGGGAAGGGTTAGGGTTAGGGTTCGGGCTAGGGTTAGGGTTAGGGGACGGGGATGGTTTAGGGTCCAGGTGAGGGTACGACAACGCTTTAGGGGGAGCGTACGTGTGAGGGCGCGGGTTAGTGTCAGCGTACGGGTTAGGATTAGGGGACGGGTGAGGGTCAGGCTTCGGGGAAGGGTTAGGGTTAGGGTTCGGGCTAGGGTTAGGGTTAGGGGACGGGGACGGTTTAGGGTCCAGGTGAGGGTACGACAACGCTTTAGGGGGAGCGTACGTGTGAGGGCGCGGGTTAGTGTCAGCGTACGGGTTAGGATTAGGGGACGGGTGAGGGTCAGGCTTCGGGGAAGGGTTAGGGTTAGGGTTCGGGCTAGGGTTAGGGTTAGGGGACGGGGACGGTTTAGGGTCCAGGTGAGGGTACGACAACGCTTTAGGGGGAGCGTACGTGTGAGGGCCCGGGTTAGTGTCAGCGTACGGGTTAGGATTAGGGGACGGGTGAGGGTCAGGCTTCGGGGAAGGGTTAGGGTTAGGGTTCGGGCTAGGGTTAGGGTTAGGGGACGGGGACGGTTTAGGGTCCAGGTGAGGGTACGACAACGCTTTAGGGGGAGCGTACGTGTGAGGGCGCGGGTTAGTGTCAGCGTACGGGTTAGGATTAGGCGACGGGTGAGGGTCAGGCTTCGGGGAAGGGTTAGGGTTAGGGTTCGGGCTAGGGTTAGGGTTGGGGACGGGGACGGTTTAGGGTCCAGGTGAGGGTACGACAACGCTTTAGGGGGAGCGTACGTGTGAGGGCGCGGGTTAGTGTCAGCGTACGGGTTAGGATTAGGGGACGGGTGAGGGTCAGGCTTCGGGGAAGGGTTAGGGTTAGGGTTCGGGCTAGGGTTACGGTTAGGGGACGGGGACGGTTTAGGGTCCAGGTGAGGGTACGACAACGCTTTAGGGGGAGCGTACGTGTGAGGGCGCGGGTTAGTGTCAGCGTACGGGTTAGGATTAGGGGACGGGTGAGGGTCAGGCTTCGGGGAAGGGTTAGGGTTAGGGTTCGGGCTAGGGTTAGGGTTAGGGGACGGGGACGGTTTAGGGTCCAGGTGAGGGTACGACAACGCTTTAGGGGGAGCGTACGTGTGAGGGCGCGGGTTAGTGTCAGCGTACGGGTTAGGATTAGGGGACGGGTGAGGGTCAGGCTTCGGGGAAGGGTTAGGGTTAGGGTTCGGGCTAGGGTTAGGGTTAGGGGACGGGGACGGTTTAGGGTCCAGGTGAGGGTACGACAACGCTTTAGGGGGAGCGTACGTGTGAGGGCGCGGGTTAGTGTCAGCGTACGGGTTAGGATTAGGGGACGGGTGAGGGTCAGGCTTCGGGGCAGGGTTAGGGTTAGGGTTCGGGCTAGGGTTAGGGTTAGGGGACGGGGACGGGTTAGGGTCCAGGTGAGGGTACGACAACGCTTTAGGGGGAGCGTACGTGTGAGGGTGCGGGTTAGTGTCAGCGTACGGGTTAGGATTAGGGGACGGGTGAGGGTCAGGCTTCGGGGCAGGGTTAGGGTTAGGGTTCGGGCTAGGGTTAGGGTTAGGGGACGGGGACGGGTTAGGGTCCAGGTGAGGGTACGACAACGCTTTAGGGGGAGCGTACGTGTGAGGGCGCGGGTTAGTGTCAGCGTACGGGTTAGGATTAGGGGACGGGTGAGGGTCAGGCTTCGGGGAAGGGTTAGGGTTAGGGTTCGGGCTAGGGTTAGGGTTAGGGGACGGGGACGGTTTAGGGTCCAGGTGAGGGTACGACAACGCTTTAGGGGGAGCGTACGTGTGAGGGCGCGGGTTAGTGTCAGCGTACGGGTTAGGATTAGGGGACGGGTGAGGGTCAGGCTTCGGGGCAGGGTTAGGGTTAGGGTTCGGGCTAGGGTTAGGGTTAGGGGACGGGGACGGGTTAGGGTCCAGGTGAGGGTACGACAACGCTTTAGGGGGAGCGTACGTGTGAGGGCGCGGGTTAGTGTCAGCGTACGGGTTAGGATTAGGGGACGGGTGAGGGTCAGGCTTCGGGGAAGGGTTAGGGTTAGGGTTCGGGCTAGGGTTAGGGTTAGGGGACAGGGACGGTTTAGGGTCCAGGTGAGGGTACGACAACGCTTTAGGGGGAGCGTACGTGTGAGGGCGCGGGTTAGTGTCAGCGTACGGGTTAGGATTAGGGGACGGGTGAGGGTCAGGCTTCGGGGAAGGGTTAGGGTTAGGGTTCGGGCTAGGGTTAGGGTTAGGGGACGGGGACGGTTTAGGGTCCAGGTGAGGGTACGACAACGCTTTAGGGGGAGCGTACGTGTGAGGGCGCGGGTTAGTGTCAGCGTACGGGTTAGGATTAGGGGACGGGTGAGGGTCAGGCTTCGGGGAAGGGTTAGGGTTAGGGTTCGGGCTAGGGTTAGGGTTAGGGGACGGGGACGGTTTAGGGTTCAGGTGAGGGTACGACAACGCTTTCGGGGGAGCGTACGTGTGAGGGCGCGGGTTAGTGTCAGCGTACGGGTTAGGATTAGGGGACGGGTGAGGGTCAGGCTTCGGGGAAGGGTTAGGGTTAGGGTTCGGGCTAGGGTTAGGGTTAGGGGACGGGGACGGTTTAGGGTCCAGGTGAGGGTACGACAACGCTTTAGGGGGAGCGTACGTGTGAGGGCGCGGGTTAGTGTCAGCGTACGGGTTAGGATTAGGGGACGGGTGAGGGTCAGGCTTCGGGGAAGTGTTAGGGTTAGGGTTCGGGCTAGGGTTAGGGTTAGGGGACGGGGACGGTTTAGGGTCCAGGTGAGGGAACGACAACGCTTTAGGGGGAGCGTACGTGTGAGGGCCCGGGTTAGTGTCAGCGTACGGGTTAGGATTAGGGGACGGGTGAGGGTCAGGCTTCGGGGAAGGGTTAGGGTTAGGGTTCGGGCTAGGGTTAGGGTTAGGGGACGGGGACGGTTTAGGGTCCAGGTGAGGGTACGACAACGCTTTAGGGGGAGCGTACGTGTGAGGGCGCGGGTTAGTGTCAGCGTACGGGTTAGGATTAGGGGACGGGTGAGGGTCAGGCTTCGGGGAAGGGTTAGGGTTAGGGTTCGGGCTAGGGTTAGGGTTAGGGGACGGGGACGGTTTAGGTCCAGGTGAGGGTACGACAACGCTTTAGGGGGAGCGTACGTGTGAGGGCGCGGGTTAGTGTCAGCGTACGGGTTAGGATTAGGGGACGGGTGAGGGTCAGGCTTCGGGGAAGGGTTAGGGTTAGGGTTCGGGCTAGGGTTAGGGTTAGGGGACGGGGACGGTTTAGGGTCCAGGTGAGGGTACGACAACGCTTTAGGGGGAGCGTACGTGTGAGGGCGCGGGTTAGTGTCAGCGTACGGGTTAGGATTAGGGGACGGGTGAGGGTCAGGCTTCAGGGAAGTGTTAGGGTTAGGGTTCGGGCTAGGGTTAGGGTTAGGGGACGGGGACGGTTTAGGGTCCAGGTGAGGGTACGATAACACTTTAGGGGGAGCGTACGTGTGAGGGCGCGGGTTAGTGTCAGCGTACGGGTTAGGATTAGGGGACGGGTGAGGGTCAGGCTTCGGGGCAGGGTTAGGGTTAGGGTTCGGGCTAGGGTTAGGGTTAGGGGACGGGGACGGGTTAGGGTCCAGGTGAGGGTACGACAACGCTTTAGGGGGAGCGTACGTGTGAGGGCGCGGGTTAGTGTCAGCGTACGGGTTAGGATTAGGGGACGGGTGAGGGTCAGGCTTCGGGGAAGGGTTAGGGTTAGGGTTCGGGCTAGGGTTAGGGTTAGGGGACAGGGACGGTTTAGGGTCCAGGTGAGGGTACGACAACGCTTTAGGGGGAGCGTACGTGTGAGGGCGCGGGTTAGTGTCAGCGTACGGGTTAGGATTAGGGGACGGGTGAGGGTCAGGCTTCGGGGAAGGGTTAGGGTTAGGGTTCGGGCTAGGGTTAGGGTTAGGGGACGGGGACGGTTTAGGGTCCAGGTGAGGGTACGACAACGCTTTAGGGGGAGCGTACGTGTGAGGGCGCGGGTTAGTGTCAGCGTACGGGTTAGGATTAGGGGACGGGTGAGGGTCAGGCTTCGGGGAAGGGTTAGGGTTAGGGTTCGGGCTAGGGTTAGGGTTAGGGGACGGGGACGGTTTAGGGTTCAGGTGAGGGTACGACAACGCTTTCGGGGGAGCGTACGTGTGAGGGCGCGGGTTAGTGTCAGCGTACGGGTTAGGATTAGGGGACGGGTGAGGGTCAGGCTTCGGGGAAGGGTTAGGGTTAGGGTTCGGGCTAGGGTTAGGGTTAGGGGACGGGGACGGTTTAGGGTCCAGGTGAGGGTACGACAACGCTTTAGGGGGAGCGTACGTGTGAGGGCGCGGGTTAGTGTCAGCGTACGGGTTAGGATTAGGGGACGGGTGAGGGTCAGGCTTCGGGGAAGTGTTAGGGTTAGGGTTCGGGCTAGGGTTAGGGTTAGGGGACGGGGACGGTTTAGGGTCCAGGTGAGGGAACGACAACGCTTTAGGGGGAGCGTACGTGTGAGGGCGCGGGTTAGTGTCAGCGTACGGGTTAGGATTAGGGGACGGGTGAGGGTCAGGCTTCGGGGAAGGGTTAGGGTTAGGGTTCGGGCTAGGGTTAGGGTTAGGGGACGGGGACGGTTTAGGGTCCAGGTGAGGGTACGACAACGCTTTAGGGGGAGCGTACGTGTGAGGGCGCGGGTTAGTGTCAGCGTACGGGTTAGGATTAGGGGACGGGTGAGGGTCAGGCTTCGGGGAAGGGTTAGGGTTAGGGTTCGGGCTAGGGTTAGGGTTAGGGGACGGGGACGGTTTAGGTCCAGGTGAGGGTACGACAACGCTTTAGGGGGAGCGTACGTGTGAGGGCGCGGGTTAGTGTCAGCGTACGGGTTAGGATTAGGGGACGGGTGAGGGTCAGGCTTCGGGGAAGGGTTAGGGTTAGGGTTCGGGCTAGGGTTAGGGTTAGGGGACGGGGACGGTTTAGGGTCCAGGTGAGGGTACGACAACGCTTTAGGGGGAGCGTACGTGTGAGGGCGCGGGTTAGTGTCAGCGTACGGGTTAGGATTAGGGGACGGGTGAGGGTCAGGCTTCAGGGAAGTGTTAGGGTTAGGGTTCGGGCTAGGGTTAGGGTTAGGGGACGGGGACGGTTTAGGGTCCAGGTGAGGGTACGATAACACTTTAGGGGGAGCGTACGTGTGAGGGCGCGGGTTAGTGTCAGCGTACGGGTTAGGATTAGGGGACGGGTGAGGGTCAGGCTTCGGGGCAGGGTTAGGGTTAGGGTTCGGGCTAGGGTTAGGGTTAGGGGACGGGGACGGTTTAGGGTCCAGGTGAGGGTACGACAACGCTTTAGGGGGAGCGTACGTGTGAGGGCGCGGGTTAGTGTCAGCGTACGGGTTAGGATTAGGGGACGGGTGAGGGTCAGGCTTCGGGGAAGGGTTAGGGTTAGGGTTCGGGCTAGGGTTCGGGTTAGGGGACGGGGACGGTTTAGGGTCCAGGTGAGGGTACGACAACGCTTTAGGGGGAGCGTACGTGTGAGGGCGCGGGTTAGTGTCAGCGTACGGGTTAGGATTAGGGGACGGGTGAGGGTCAGGCTTCGGGGAAGGGTTAGGGTTAGGGTTCGGGCTAGGGTTAGGGTTAGGGGACGGGGACGGTTTAGGGTCCAGGTGAGGGTACGACAACGCTTTAGGGGGAGCGTACGTGTGAGGGCGCGGGTTAGTGTCAGCGTACGGGTTAGGATTAGGGGACGGGTGATGGTCAGGCTTCGGGGAAGGGTTAGGGTTAGGGTTCGGGCTAGGGTTAGGGTTAGGGGACGGGGACGGTTTAGGGTCCAGGTGAGGGTACGACAACACTTTAGGGGGAGCGTACGTGTGAGGGCGCGGGTTAGTGTCAGCGTACGGGTTAGGATTAGGGGACGGGTGAGGGTCAGGCTTCGGGGCAGGGTTAGGGTTAGGGTTCGGGCTAGGGTTAGGGTTAGGGGACGGGGACGGTTTAGGGTCCAGGTGAGGGTACGACAACGCTTTAGGGGGAGCGTACGTGTGAGGGCGCGGGTTAGTGTCAGCGTACGGGTTAGGATTAGGGGACGGGTGAGGGTCAGGCTTCGGGGAAGGGTTAGGGTTAGGGTTCGGGCTAGGGTTCGGGTTAGGGGACGGGGACGGTTTAGGGTCCAGGTGAGGGTACGACAACGCTTTAGGGGGAGCGTACGTGTGAGGGCGCGGGTTAGTGTCAGCGTACGGGTTAGGATTAGGGGACGGGTGAGGGTCAGGCTTCGGGGAAGGGTTAGGGTTAGGGTTCGGGCTAGGGTTAGGGTTAGGGGACGGGGACGGTTTAGGGTCCAGGTGAGGGTACGACAACGCTTTAGGGGGAGCGTACGTGTGAGGGCGCGGGTTAGTGTCAGCGTACGGGTTAGGATTAGGGGACGGGTGATGGTCAGGCTTCGGGGAAGGGTTAGGGTTAGGGTTCGGGCTAGGGTTAGGGTTAGGGGACGGGGACGGTTTAGGGTCCAGGTGAGGGTACGACAACGCTTTAGGGGGAGCGTACGTGTGAGGGCGCGGGTTAGTGTCAGCGTACGGTTTAGGATTAGGGGACGGGTGAGGGTCAGGCTTCGGGGAAGGGTTAGGGTTAGGGTTCGGGCTAGGGTTAGGGTTAGGGGACGGGGACGGTTTAGGGTCCAGGTGAGGGTACGACAACGCTTTAGGGGGAGCGTACGTGTGAGGGCCCGGGTTAGTGTCAGCGTACGGGTTAGGATTAGGGGACGGGTGAGGGTCAGGCTTCGGGGAAGGGTTAGGGTTAGGGTTCGGGCTAGGGTTAGGGTTAGGGGACGGGGACGGTTTAGGGTCCAGGTGAGGGTACGACAACGCTTTAGGGGGAGCGTACGTGTGAGGGCGCGGGTTAGTGTCAGCGTACGGGTTAGGATTAGGGGACGGGTGAGGGTCAGGCTTCGGGGAAGGGTTAGGGTTAGGGTTCGGGCTAGGGTTAGGGTTAGGGGACGGGGACGGTTTAGGGTCCAGGTGAGGGTACGACAACGCTTTAGTGGGAGCGTACGTGTGAGGGCGCGGGTTAGTGTCAGCGTACGGGTTAGGATTAGGGGACGGGTGAGGGTCAGGCTTCGGGGAAGGGTTAGGGTTAGGGTTCGGGCTAGGGTTAGGGTTAGGGGACGGGGATGGTTTAGGGTCCAGGTGAGGGTACGACAACGCTTTAGGGGGAGCGTATGTGTGAGGGCGCGGGTTAGTGTCAGCGTACGGGTTAGGATTAGGGGACGGGTGAGGGTCAGGCTTCGGGGAAGGGTTAGGGTTAGGGTTCGGGCTAGGGTTAGGGTTAGGGGACGGGGACGGTTTAGGGTCCAGGTGAGGGTACGACAACGCTTTAGGGGGAGCGTACATGTGAGGGCGCGGGTTAGTGTCAGCGTACAGGTTAGGATTAGGGGACGGGTGAGGGTCAGGCTTCGGGGCAGGGTTAGGGTTAGGGTTCGGGCTAGGGTTAGGGTTGGGGACGGGGACGGTTTAGGGTCCAGGTGAGGGTACGACAACGCTTTAGGGGGAGCGTACGTGTGAGGGCGCGGGTTAGTGTCAGCGTACGGGTTAGGATTAGGGGACGGGTGAGGGTCAGGCTTCGGGGAAGGGTTAGGGTTAGGGTTCGGGCTAGGGTTACGGTTAGGGGACGGGGACGGTTTAGGGTCCAGGTGAGGGTACGACAACGCTTTAGGGGGAGCGTACGTGTGAGGGCGCGGGTTAGTGTCAGCGTACGGGTTAGGATTAGGGGACGGGTGAGGGTCAGGCTTCGGGGAAGGGTTAGGGTTAGGGTTCGGGCTAGGGTTAGGGTTAGGGGACGGGGACGGTTTAGGGTCCAGGTGAGGGTACGACAACGCTTTAGGGGGAGCGTACGTGTGAGGGCGCGGGTTAGTGTCAGCGTACGGGTTAGGATTAGGGGACGGGTGAGGGTCAGGCTTCGGGGAAGGGTTAGGGTTAGGGTTCGGGCTAGGGTTAGGGTTAGGGGACGGGGACGGTTTAGGGTCCAGGTGAGGGTACGACAACGCTTTAGGGGGAGCGTACGTGTGAGGGCGCGGGTTAGTGTCAGCGTACGGGTTAGGATTAGGGGACGGGTGAGGGTCAGGCTTCGGGGCAGGGTTAGGGTTAGGGTTCGGGCTAGGGTTAGGGTTAGGGGACGGGGACGGGTTAGGGTCCAGGTGAGGGTACGACAACGCTTTAGGGGGAGCGTACGTGTGAGGGCGCGGGTTAGTGTCAGCGTACGGGTTAGGATTAGGGGACGGGTGAGGGTCAGGCTTCGGGGCAGGGTTAGGGTTAGGGTTCGGGCTAGGGTTAGGGTTAGGGGACGGGGACGGGTTAGGGTCCAGGTGAGGGTACGACAACGCTTTAGGGGGAGCGTACGTGTGAGGGCGCGGGTTAGTGTCAGCGTACGGGTTAGGATTAGGGGACGGGTGAGGGTCAGGCTTCGGGGAAGGGTTAGGGTTAGGGTTCGGGCTAGGGTTAGGGTTAGGGGATGGGGACGGTTTAGGGTCCAGGTGAGGGTACGACAACGCTTTAGGGGGAGCGTACGTGTGAGGGCGCGGGTTAGTGTCAGCGTACGGGTTAGGATTAGGGGACGGGTGAGGGTCAGGCTTCGGGGCAGGGTTAGGGTTAGGGTTCGGGCTAGGGTTAGGGTTAGGGGACGGGGACGGGTTAGGGTCCAGGTGAGGGTACGACAACGCTTTAGGGGGAGCGTACGTGTGAGGGCGCGGGTTAGTGTCAGCGTACGGGTTAGGATTAGGGGACGGGTGAGGGTCAGGCTTCGGGGAAGGGTTAGGGTTAGGGTTCGGGCTAGGGTTAGGGTTAGGGGACAGGGACGGTTTAGGGTCCAGGTGAGGGTACGACAACGCTTTAGGGGGAGCGTACGTGTGAGGGCGCGGGTTAGTGTCAGCGTACGGGTTAGGATTAGGGGACGGGTGAGGGTCAGGCTTCGGGGAAGGGTTAGGGTTAGGGTTCGGGCTAGGGTTAGGGTTAGGGGACGGGGACGGTTTAGGGTCCAGGTGAGGGTACGACAACGCTTTAGGGGGAGCGTACGTGTGAGGGCGCGGGTTAGTGTCAGCGTACGGGTTAGGATTAGGGGACGGGTGAGGGTCAGGCTTCGGGGAAGGGTTAGGGTTAGGGTTCGGGCTAGGGTTAGGGTTAGGGGACGGGGACGGTTTAGGGTTCAGGTGAGGGTACGACAACGCTTTCGGGGGAGCGTACGTGTGAGGGCGCGGGTTAGTGTCAGCGTACGGGTTAGGATTAGGGGACGGGTGAGGGTCAGGCTTCGGGGAAGGGTTAGGGTTAGGGTTCAGGCTAGGGTTAGGGTTAGGGGACGGGGACGGTTTAGGGTCCAGGTGAGGGTACGACAACGCTTTAGGGGGAGCGTACGTGTGAGGGCGCGGGTTAGTGTCAGCGTACGGGTTAGGATTAGGGGACGGGTGAGGGTCAGGCTTCGGGGAAGGGTTAGGGTTAGGGTTCGGGCTAGGGTTAGGGTTAGGGGACGGGGACGGTTTAGGGTCCAGGTGAGGGAACGACAACGCTTTAGGGGGAGCGTACGTGTGAGGGCCCGGGTTAGTGTCAGCGTACGGGTTAGGATTAGGGGACGGGTGAGGGTCAGGCTTCGGGGAAGGGTTAGGGTTAGGGTTCGGGCTAGGGTTAGGGTTAGGGGACGGGGACGGTTTAGGGTCCAGGTGAGGGTACGACAACGCTTTAGGGGGAGCGTACGTGTGAGGGCGCGGGTTAGTGTCAGCGTACGGGTTAGGATTAGGGGACGGGTGAGGGTCAGGCTTCGGGGAAGGGTTAGGGTTAGGGTTCGGGCTAGGGTTAGGGTTAGGGGACGGGGACGGTTTAGGTCCAGGTGAGGGTACGACAACGCTTTAGGGGGAGCGTACGTGTGAGGGCGCGGGTTAGTGTCAGCGTACGGGTTAGGATTAGGGGACGGGTGAGGGTCAGGCTTCGGGGAAGGGTTAGGGTTAGGGTTCGGGCTAGGGTTAGGGTTAGGGGACGGGGACGGTTTAGGGTCCAGGTGAGGGTACGACAACGCTTTAGGGGGAGCGTACGTGTGAGGGCGCGGGTTAGTGTCAGCGTACGGGTTAGGATTAGGGGACGGGTGAGGGTCAGGCTTCAGGGAAGTGTTAGGGTTAGGGTTCGGGCTAGGGTTAGGGTTAGGGGACGGGGACGGTTTAGGGTCCAGGTGAGGGTACGACAACACTTTAGGGGGAGCGTACGTGTGAGGGCGCGGGTTAGTGTCAGCGTACGGGTTAGGATTAGGGGACGGGTGAGGGTCAGGCTTCGGGGCAGGGTTAGGGTTAGGGTTCGGGCTAGGGTTAGGGTTAGGGGACGGGGACGGTTTAGGGTCCAGGTGAGGGTACGACAACGCTTTAGGGGGAGCGTACGTGTGAGGGCGCGGGTTAGTGTCAGCGTACGGGTTAGGATTAGGGGACGGGTGAGGGTCAGGCTTCGGGGAAGGGTTAGGGTTAGGGTTCGGGCTAGGGTTCGGGTTAGGGGACGGGGACGGTTTAGGGTCCAGGTGAGGGTACGACAACGCTTTAGGGGGAGCGTACGTGTGAGGGCGCGGGTTAGTGTCAGCGTACGGGTTAGGATTAGGGGACGGGTGAGGGTCAGGCTTCGGGGAAGGGTTAGGGTTAGGGTTCGGGCTAGGGTTAGGGTTAGGGGACGGGGACGGTTTAGGGTCCAGGTGAGGGTACGACAACGCTTTAAGGGGAGCGTACGTGTGAGGGCGCGGGTTAGTGTCAGCGTACGGGTTAGGATTAGGGGACGGGTGAGGGTCAGGCTTCGGGGAAGGGTTAGGGTTAGGGTTCGGGCTAGGGTTAGGGTTAGGGGACGGGGACGGTTTAGGGTCCAGGTGAGGGTACGACAACGCTTTAGGGGGAGCGTACGTGTGAGGGCGCGGGTTAGTGTCAGCGTACGGGTTAGGATTAGGGGACGGGTGAGGGTCAGGCTTCGGGGAAGGGTTACGGTTAGGGTTCGGGCTAGGGTTAGGGTTAGGGGACGGGGACGGTTTAGGGTCCAGGTGAGGGTACGACAACGCTTTAGGGGGAGCGTACGTGTGAGGGCGCGGGTTAGTGTCAGCGTATGGGTTAGGATTAGGGGACGGGTGAGGGTCAGGCTTCGGGGAAGGGTTAGGGTTAGGGTTCGGGCTAGGGTTAGGGTTAGGGGACGGGGACGGTTTAGGGTCCAGGTGAGTGTACGACAACGCTTTAGGGGGAGCGTACGTGTGAGGGCGCGGGTTAGTGTCAGCGTACGGGTTAGGATTAGGGGACGGGTGAGGGTCAGGCTTCGGGGAAGTGTTAGGGTTAGGGTTCGGGCTAGGGTTAGGGTTAGGGGACGGGGACGGTTTAGGGTCCAGGTGAGGGTACGACAACGCTTTAGGGGGAGCGTACGTGTGAGGGCGCGGGTTAGTGTCAGTGTACGGGTTAGGATTAGGGGACGGGTGAGGGTCAGGCTTCGGGGCAGGGTTAGGGTTAGGGTTCGGGCTAGGGTTAGGGTTAGGGGACGGGGACGGTTTAGAGTCCAGGTGAGGGTACGACAACGCTTTAGGGGGAGCGTACGTGTGAGGGCGCGGGTTAGTGTCAGCGTACGGGTTAGGATTAGGGGACGGGTGAGGGTCAGGCTTCGGGGAAGGGTTAGGGTTAGGGTTCGGGCTAGGGTTAGGGTTAGGGGACGGGGACGGTTTAGGGTCCAGGTGAGGGTACGACAACGCTTTAGGGGGAGCGTACGTGTGAGGGCGCGGGTTAGTGTCAGCGTACGGGTTAGGATTAGGGGACGGGTGAGTGTCAGGCTTCGGGGAAGGGTTAGGGTTAGGGTTCGGGCTAGGGTTAGGGTTAGGGGATGGGGACGGTTTAGGGTCCAGGTGAGGGTACGACAACGCTTTAGGGGGAGCGTACGTGTGAGGGCGCGGGTTAGTGTCAGCGTACGGGTTAGGATTAGGGGACGGGTGAGGGTCAGGCTTCGGGGCAGGGTTAGGGTTAGGGTTCGGGCTAGGGTTAGGGTTAGGGGACGGGGACGGTTTAGGGTCCAGGTGAGGGTACGACAACGCTTTAGGGGGAGCGTACGTGTGAGGGCGCGGGTTAGTGTCAGCGTACGGGTTAGGATTAGGGGACGGGTGAGGGTCAGGCTTCGGGGCAGGGTTAGGGTTAGGGTTCGGGCTAGGGTTAGGGTTAGGGGACGGGGACGGTTTAGGGTCCAGGTGAGGGTACGACAACGCTTTAGGGGGAGCGTACGTGTGAGGGCGCGGGTTAGTGTCAGCGTACGGGTTAGGATTAGGGGACGGGTGAGGGTCAGGCTTCGGGGCAGGGTTAGGGTTAGGGTTCGGGCTAGGGTTAGGGTTAGGGGACGGGGACGGTTTAGGTCCAGGTGAGGGTACGACAACGCTTTAGGGGGAGCGTACGTGTGAGGGCGCGGGTTAGTGTCAGCGTACGGGTTAGGATTAGGGGACGGGTGAGGGTCAGGCTTCGGGGAAGGGTTAGGGTTAGGGTTCGGGCTAGGGTTAGGGTTAGGGGACGGGGACGGTTTAGGGTCCAGGTGAGGGTACGACAACGCTTTAGGGGGAGCGTACGTGTGAGGGCGCGGGTTAGTGTCAGCGTACGGGTTAGGATTAGGGGACGGGTGAGGGTCAGGCTTCAGGGAAGTGTTAGGGTTAGGGTTCGGGCTAGGGTTAGGGTTAGGGGACGGGGACGGTTTAGGGTCCAGGTGAGGGTACGACAACACTTTAGGGGGAGCGTACGTGTGAGGGCGCGGGTTAGTGTCAGCGTACGGGTTAGGATTAGGGGACGGGTGAGGGTCAGGCTTCGGGGCAGGGTTAGGGTTAGGGTTCGGGCTAGGGTTAGGGTTAGGGGACGGGGACGGTTTAGGGTCCAGGTGAGGGTACGACAACGCTTTAGGGGGAGCGTACGTGTGAGGGCGCGGGTTAGTGTCAGCGTACGGGTTAGGATTAGGGGACGGGTGAGGGTCAGGCTTCGGGGAAGGGTTAGGGTTAGGGTTCGGGCTAGGGTTCGGGTTAGGGGACGGGGACGGTTTAGGGTCCAGGTGAGGGTACGACAACGCTTTAGGGGGAGCGTACGTGTGAGGGCGCGGGTTAGTGTCAGCGTACGGGTTAGGATTAGGGGACGGGTGAGGGTCAGGCTTCGGGGAAGGGTTAGGGTTAGGGTTCGGGCTAGGGTTAGGGTTAGGGGACGGGGACGGTTTAGGGTCCAGGTGAGGGTACGACAACGCTTTAAGGGGAGCGTACGTGTGAGGGCGCGGGTTAGTGTCAGCGTACGGGTTAGGATTAGGGGACGGGTGAGGGTCAGGCTTCGGGGAAGGGTTAGGGTTAGGGTTCGGGCTAGGGTTAGGGTTAGGGGACGGGGACGGTTTAGGGTCCAGGTGAGGGTACGACAACGCTTTAGGGGGAGCGTACGTGTGAGGGCGCGGGTTAGTGTCAGCGTACGGGTTAGGATTAGGGGACGGGTGAGGGTCAGGCTTCGGGGAAGGGTTACGGTTAGGGTTCGGGCTAGGGTTAGGGTTAGGGGACGGGGACGGTTTAGGGTCCAGGTGAGGGTACGACAACGCTTTAGGGGGAGCGTACGTGTGAGGGCGCGGGTTAGTGTCAGCGTATGGGTTAGGATTAGGGGACGGGTGAGGGTCAGGCTTCGGGGAAGGGTTAGGGTTAGGGTTCGGGCTAGGGTTAGGGTTAGGGGACGGGGACGGTTTAGGGTCCAGGTGAGTGTACGACAACGCTTTAGGGGGAGCGTACGTGTGAGGGCGCGGGTTAGTGTCAGCGTACGGGTTAGGATTAGGGGACGGGTGAGGGTCAGGCTTCGGGGAAGTGTTAGGGTTAGGGTTCGGGCTAGGGTTAGGGTTAGGGGACGGGGACGGTTTAGGGTCCAGGTGAGGGTACGACAACGCTTTAGGGGGAGCGTACGTGTGAGGGCGCGGGTTAGTGTCAGTGTACGGGTTAGGATTAGGGGACGGGTGAGGGTCAGGCTTCGGGGCAGGGTTAGGGTTAGGGTTCGGGCTAGGGTTAGGGTTAGGGGACGGGGACGGTTTAGAGTCCAGGTGAGGGTACGACAACGCTTTAGGGGGAGCGTACGTGTGAGGGCGCGGGTTAGTGTCAGCGTACGGGTTAGGATTAGGGGACGGGTGAGGGTCAGGCTTCGGGGAAGGGTTAGGGTTAGGGTTCGGGCTAGGGTTAGGGTTAGGGGACGGGGACGGTTTAGGGTCCAGGTGAGGGTACGACAACGCTTTAGGGGGAGCGTACGTGTGAGGGCGCGGGTTAGTGTCAGCGTACGGGTTAGGATTAGGGGACGGGTGAGTGTCAGGCTTCGGGGAAGGGTTAGGGTTAGGGTTCGGGCTAGGGTTAGGGTTAGGGGATGGGGACGGTTTAGGGTCCAGGTGAGGGTACGACAACGCTTTAGGGGGAGCGTACGTGTGAGGGCGCGGGTTAGTGTCAGCGTACGGGTTAGGATTAGGGGACGGGTGAGGGTCAGGCTTCGGGGCAGGGTTAGGGTTAGGGTTCGGGCTAGGGTTAGGGTTAGGGGACGGGGACGGTTTAGGGTCCAGGTGAGGGTACGACAACGCTTTAGGGGGAGCGTACGTGTGAGGGCGCGGGTTAGTGTCAGCGTACGGGTTAGGATTAGGGGACGGGTGAGGGTCAGGCTTCGGGGCAGGGTTAGGGTTAGGGTTCGGGCTAGGGTTAGGGTTAGGGGACGGGGACGGTTTAGGGTCCAGGTGAGGGTACGACAACGCTTTAGGGGGAGCGTACGTGTGAGGGCGCGGGTTAGTGTCAGCGTACGGGTTAGGATTAGGGGACGGGTGAGGGTCAGGCTTCGGGGCAGGGTTAGGGTTAGGGTTCGGGCTAGGGTTAGGGTTAGGGGACGGGGACGGTTTAGGGTCCAGGTGAGGGTACGACAACGCTTTAGGGGGAGTGTACGTGTGAGGGCGCGGGTTAGTGTCAGCGTACGGGTTAGGATTAGGGGACGGGTGAGGGTCAGGCTTCGGGGAAGGGTTAGGGTTAGGGTTCGGGCTAGGGTTAGGGTTAGGGGACGGGGACGGTTTAGGGTCCAGGTGAGGGTACGACAACGCTTTAGGGGGAGCGTACGTGTGAGGGCGCGGGTTAGTGTCAGCGTACGGGTTAGGATTAGGGGACGGGTGAGGGTCAGGCTTCGGGGAAGGGTTAGGGTTAGGGTTCGGGCTAGGGTTAGGGTTAGGGGACGGGGACGGTTTAGGGTCCAGGTGAGGGTACGACAACGCTTTAGGGGGAGCGTACGTGTGAGGGCGCGGGTTAGTGTCAGCGTACGGGTTAGGATTAGGGGACGGGTGAGGGTCAGGCTTCGGGGAAGGGTTAGGGTTAGGGTTCGGGCTAGGGTTAGGGTTAGGGGACGGGGACGGTTTAGGGTCCAGGTGAGGGTACGACAACGCTTTAGGGGGAGCGTACGTGTGAGGGCGCGGGTTAGTGTCAGCGTACGGGTTAGGATTAGGGGACGGGTGAGGGTCAGGCTTCGGGGCAGGGTTAGGGTTAGGGTTCGGGCTAGGGTTAGGGTTAGGGGACGGGGACGGGTTAGGGTCCAGGTGAGGGTACGACAACGCTTTAGGGGGAGCGTACGTGTGAGGGCGCGGGTTAGTGTCAGCGTACGGGTTAGGATTAGGGGACGGGTGAGGGTCAGGCTTCGGGGAAGGGTTAGGGTTAGGGTTCGGGCTAGGGTTAGGGTTAGGGGACAGGGACGGTTTAGGGTCCAGGTGAGGGTATGACAACGCTTTAGGGGGAGCGTACGTGTGAGGGCGCGGGTTAGTGTCAGCGTACGGGTTAGGATTAGGGGACGGGTGAGGGTCAGGCTTCGGGGAAGGGTTAGGGTTAGGGTTCGGGCTAGGGTTAGGGTTAGGGGACGGGGACGGTTTAGGGTCCAGGTGAGGGTACGACAACGCTTTAGGGGGAGCGGACGTGTGAGGGCGCGGGTTAGTGTCAGCGTACGGGTTAGGATTAGGGGACGGGTGAGGGTCAGGCTTCGGGGAAGGGTTAGGGTTAGGGTTCGGGCTAGGGTTAGGGTTAGGGGACGGGGACGGTTTAGGGTTCAGGTGAGGGTACGACAACGCTTTCGGGGGAGCGTACGTGTGAGGGCGCGGGTTAGTGTCAGCGTACGGGTTAGGATTAGGGGACGGGTGAGGGTCAGGCTTCGGGGAAGGGTTAGGGTTAGGGTTCGGGCTAGGGTTAGGGTTAGGGGACGGGGACGGTTTAGGGTCCAGGTGAGGGTACGACAACGCTTTAGGGGGAGCGTACGTGTGAGGGCGCGGGTTAGTGTCAGCGTACGGGTTAGGATTAGGGGACGGGTGAGGGTCAGGCTTCGGGGAAGGGTTAGGGTTAGGGTTCGGGCTAGGGTTAGGGTTAGGGGACGGGGACGGTTTAGGGTCCAGGTGAGGGAACGACAACGCTTTAGGGGGAGCGTACGTGTGAGGGCCCGGGTTAGTGTCAGCGTACGGGTTAGGATTAGGGGACGGGTGAGGGTCAGGCTTCGGGGAAGGGTTAGGGTTAGGGTTCGGGCTAGGGTTAGAGTTAGGGGACGGGGACGGTTTAGGGTCCAGGTGAGGGTACGACAACGCTTTAGGGGGAGCGTACGTGTGAGGGCGCGGGTTACTGTCAGCGTACGGGTTAGGATTAGGGGACGGGTGAGGGTCAGGCTTCGGGGAAGGGTTAGGGTTAGGGTTCGGGCTAGGGTTAGGGTTAGGGGACGGGGACGGTTTAGGGTCCAGGTGAGGGTACGACAACGCTTTAGGGGGAGCGTACGTGTGAGGGCGCGGGTTAGTGTCAGCGTACGGGTTAGGATTAGGGGACGGGTGAGGGTCAGGCTTCGGGGAAGGGTTAGGGTTAGGGTTCGGGCTAGGGTTAGGGTTAGGGGACGGGGACGGTTTAGGTCCAGGTGAGGGTACGACAACGCTTTAGGGGGAGCGTACGTGTGAGGGCGCGGGTTAGTGTCAGCGTACGGGTTAGGATTAGGGGACGGGTGAGGGTCAGGCTTCGGGGAAGGGTTAGGGTTAGGGTTCGGGCTAGGGTTAGGGTTAGGGGACGGGGACGGTTTAGGGTCCAGGTGAGGGTACGACAACGCTTTAGGGGGAGCGTACGTGTGAGGGCGCGGGTTAGTGTCAGCGTACGGGTTAGGATTAGGGGACGGGTGAGGGTCAGGCTTCAGGGAAGGGTTAGGGTTAGGGTTCGGGCTAGGGTTAGGGTTAGGGGACGGGGACGGTTTAGGGTCCAGGTGAGGGTACGACAACACTTTAGGGGGAGCGTACGTGTGAGGGCGCGGGTTAGTGTCAGCGTACGGGTTAGGATTAGGGGACGGGTGAGGGTCAGGCTTCGGGGCAGGGTTAGGGTTAGGGTTCGGGCTAGGGTTAGGGTTAGGGGACGGGGACGGTTTAGGGTCCAGGTGAGGGTACGACAACGCTTTAGGGGGAGCGTACGTGTGAGGGCGCGGGTTAGTGTCAGCGTACGGGTTAGGATTAGGGGACGGGTGAGGGTCAGGCTTCGGGGAAGGGTTAGGGTTAGGGTTCGGGCTAGGGTTCGGGTTAGGGGACGGGGACGGTTTAGGGTCCAGGTGAGGGTACGACAACGCTTTAGGGGGAGCGTACGTGTGAGGGCGCGGGTTAGTGTCAGCGTACGGGTTAGGATTAGGGGACGGGTGAGGGTCAGGCTTCGGGGAAGGGTTAGGGTTAGGGTTCGGGCTAGGGTTAGGGTTAGGGGACGGGGACGGTTTAGGGTCCAGGTGAGGGTACGACAACGCTTTAGGGGGAGCGTACGTGTGAGGGCGCGGGTTAGTGTCAGCGTACGGGTTAGGATTAGGGGACGGGTGAGGGTCAGGCTTCGGGGAAGGGTTAGGGTTAGGGTTCGGGCTAGGGTTAGGGTTAGGGGACGGGGACGGTTTAGGGTCCAGGTGAGGGTACGACAACGCTTTAGGGGGAGCGTACGTGTGAGGGCGCGGGTTAGTGTCAGCGTACGGGTTAGGATTAGGGGACGGGTGAGGGTCAGGCTTCGGGGAAGGGTTAGGGTTAGGGTTCGGGCTAGGGTTAGGGTTAGGGGACGGGGACGGTTTAGGGTCCAGGTGAGGGCACGACAACGCTTTAGGGGGAGCGTACGTGTGAGGGCGCGGGTTAGTGTCAGCGTACGGGTTAGGATTAGGGGACGGGTGAGGGTCAGGCTTCGGGGAAGGGTTAGGGTTAGGGTTCGGGCTAGGGTTAGGGTTAGGGGACGGGGACGGTTTAGGGTCCAGGTGAGGGTACGACAACGCTTTAGGGGGAGCGTACGTGTGAGGGCGCGGGTTAGTGTCAGCGTATGGGTTAGGATTAGGGGACGGGTGAGGGTCAGGCTTCGGGGAAGGGTTAGGGTTAGGGTTCGGGCTAGGGTTAGGGTTAGGGGACGGGGACGGTTTAGGGTCCAGGTGAGTGTACGACAACGCTTTAGGGGGAGCGTACGTGTGAGGGCGCGGGTTAGTGTCAGCGTACGGGTTAGGATTAGGGGACGGGTGAGGGTCAGGCTTCGGGGAAGTGTTAGGGTTAGGGTTCGGGCTAGGGTTAGGGTTAGGGGACGGGGACGGTTTAGGGTCCAGGTGAGGGTACGACAACGCTTTAGGGGGAGCGTACGTGTGAGGGCGCGGGTTAGTGTCAGTGTACGGGTTAGGATTAGGGGACGGGTGAGGGTCAGGCTTCGGGGCAGGGTTAGGGTTAGGGTTCGGGCTAGGGTTAGGGTTAGGGGACGGGGACGGTTTAGAGTCCAGGTGAGGGTACGACAACGCTTTAGGGGGAGCGTACGTGTGAGGGCGCGGGTTAGTGTCAGCGTACGGGTTAGGATTAGGGGACGGGTGAGGGTCAGGCTTTGGGGAAGGGTTAGGGTTAGGGTTCGGGCTAGGGTTAGGGTTAGGGGACGGGGACGGTTTAGGGTCCAGGTGAGGGTACGACAACGCTTTAGGGGGAGCGTACGTGTGAGGGCGCGGGTTAGTGTCAGCGTACGGGTTAGGATTAGGGGACGGGTGAGTGTCAGGCTTCGGGGAAGGGTTAGGGTTAGGGTTCGGGCTAGGGTTAGGGTTAGGGGATGGGGACGGTTTCGGGTCCAGGTGAGGGTACGACAACGCTTTAGGGGGAGCGTACGTGTGAGGGCGCGGGTTAGTGTCAGCGTACGGGTTAGGTTTAGGGGACGGGTGAGGGTCAGGCTTCGGGGAAGGGTTAGGGTTAGGGTTCGGGCTAGGGTTAAGTTTAGGGGACGGGGACGGTTTAGGGTCCAGGTGAGGGTACGACAACGCTTTAGGGGGAGCGTACGTGTGAGGGCGCGGGTTAGTGTCAGCGTACGGGTTAGGTTTAGGGGACGGGTGAGGGTCAGGCTTCGGGGAAGGGTTAGGGTTAGGGTTCGGGCTAGGGTTAGGGTTAGGGGACGGGGACGGTTTAGGGTCCAGGTGAGGGTACGACAACGCTTTAGGGGGAGCGTACGTGTGAGGGCGCGGGTTAGTGTCAGCGTACGGGTTAGGATTAGGGGACGGGTGAGGGTCAGGCTTCGGGGCAGGGTTAGCGTTAGGGTTCGGGCTAGGGTTAGGGTTAGGGGACGGGGACGGTTTAGGGTCCAGGTGAGGGTACGACAACGCTTTAGGGGGAGCGTACGTGTGAGGGCGCGGGTTAGTGTCAGCGTACGGGTTAGGATTAGGGGACGGGTGAGGGTCAGGCTTCGGGGCAGGGTTAGGGTTAGGGTTCGGGCTAGGGTTAGGGTTAGGGGACGGGGACGGTTTAGGGTCCAGGTGAGGGTACGACAACGCTTTAGGGGGAGCGTACGTGTGAGGGCGCGGGTTAGTGTCAGCGTACGGGTTAGGATTAGGGGACGGGTGAGGGTCAGGCTTCGGGGAAGGGTTAGGGTTAGGGTTCGGGCTAGGGTTAGGGTTAGGGGACGGGGACGGTTTAGGGTCCAGGTGAGGGTACGACAACGCTTTAGGGGGAGCGTACGTGTGAGGGCGCGGGTTAGTGTCAGCGTACGGGTTAGGATTAGGGGACGGGTGAGGGTCAGGCTTCGGGGAAGGGTTAGGGTTAGGGTTCGGGCTAGGGTTAGGGTTAGGGGACGGGGACGGTTTAGGGTCCAGGTGAGGGTACGACAACGCTTTAGGGGGAGCGTACGTGTGAGGGCGCGGGTTAGTGTCAGCGTACGGGTTAGGATTAGGGGACGGGTGAGGGTCAGGCTTCGGGGAAGGGTTAGGGTTAGGGTTCGGGCTAGGGTTAGGGTTAGGGGACGGGGACGGTTTAGGGTCCAGGTGAGGGCACGACAACGCTTTAGGGGGAGCGTACGTGTGAGGGCGCGGGTTAGTGTCAGCGTACGGGTTAGGATTAGGGGACGGGTGAGGGTCAGGCTTCGGGGAAGGGTTAGGGTTAGGGTTCGGGCTAGGGTTAGGGTTAGGGGACGGGGACGGTTTAGGGTCCAGGTGAGGGTACGACAACGCTTTAGGGGGAGCGTACGTGTGAGGGCGCGGGTTAGTGTCAGCGTATGGGTTAGGATTAGGGGACGGGTGAGGGTCAGGCTTCGGGGAAGGGTTAGGGTTAGGGTTCGGGCTAGGGTTAGGGTTAGGGGACGGGGACGGTTTAGGGTCCAGGTGAGTGTACGACAACGCTTTAGGGGGAGCGTACGTGTGAGGGCGCGGGTTAGTGTCAGCGTACGGGTTAGGATTAGGGGACGGGTGAGGGTCAGGCTTCGGGGAAGTGTTAGGGTTAGGGTTCGGGCTAGGGTTAGGGTTAGGGGACGGGGACGGTTTAGGGTCCAGGTGAGGGTACGACAACGCTTTAGGGGGAGCGTACGTGTGAGGGCGCGGGTTAGTGTCAGTGTACGGGTTAGGATTAGGGGACGGGTGAGGGTCAGGCTTCGGGGCAGGGTTAGGGTTAGGGTTCGGGCTAGGGTTAGGGTTAGGGGACGGGGACGGTTTAGAGTCCAGGTGAGGGTACGACAACGCTTTAGGGGGAGCGTACGTGTGAGGGCGCGGGTTAGTGTCAGCGTACGGGTTAGGATTAGGGGACGGGTGAGGGTCAGGCTTCGGGGAAGGGTTAGGGTTAGGGTTCGGGCTAGGGTTAGGGTTAGGGGACGGGGACGGTTTAGGGTCCAGGTGAGGGTACGACAACGCTTTAGGGGGAGCGTACGTGTGAGGGCGCGGGTTAGTGTCAGCGTACGGGTTAGGATTAGGGGACGGGTGAGTGTCAGGCTTCGGGGAAGGGTTAGGGTTAGGGTTCGGGCTAGGGTTAGGGTTAGGGGATGGGGACGGTTTAGGGTCCAGGTGAGGGTACGACAACGCTTTAGGGGGAGCGTACGTGTGAGGGCGCGGGTTAGTGTCAGCGTACGGGTTAGGATTAGGGGACGGGTGAGGGTCAGGCTTCGGGGCAGGGTTAGGGTTAGGGTTCGGGCTAGGGTTAGGGTTAGGGGACGGGGACGGTTTAGGGTCCAGGTGAGGGTACGACAACGCTTTAGGGGGAGCGTACGTGTGAGGGCGCGGGTTAGTGTCAGCGTACGGGTTAGGATTAGGGGACGGGTGAGGGTCAGGCTTCGGGGCAGGGTTAGGGTTAGGGTTCGGGCTAGGGTTAGGGTTAGGGGACGGGGACGGTTTAGGGTCCAGGTGAGGGTACGACAACGCTTTAGGGGGAGCGTACGTGTGAGGGCGCGGGTTAGTGTCAGCGTACGGGTTAGGATTAGGGGACGGGTGAGGGTCAGGCTTCGGGGCAGGGTTAGGGTTAGGGTTCGGGCTAGGGTTAGGGTTAGGGGACGGGGACGGTTTAGGGTCCAGGTGAGGGTACGACAACGCTTTAGGGGGAGTGTACGTGTGAGGGCGTGGGTTAGTGTCAGCGTACGGGTTAGGATTAGGGGACGGGTGAGGGCCAGGCTTCAGGGAAGGGTTAGGGTTAGGGTTCGGGCTAGGGTTAGGGTTAGGGGACGGGGACGGTTTAGGGTCCAGGTGAGGGTACGACAACGCTTTAGGGGGAGCGTACGTGTGAGGGCGCGGGTTAGTGTCAGCGTACGGGTTAGGATTAGGGGACGGGTGAGGGTCAGGCTTCGGGGCAGGGTTAGGGTTAGGGTTCGGGCTAGGGTTAGGGTTAGGGGACGGGGACGGTTTAGGGTCCAGGTGAGGGTACGACAACGCTTTAGGGGGAGCGTACGTGTGAGGGCGCGGGTTAGTGTCAGCGTACGGGTTAGGATTAGGGGACGGGTGAGGGTCAGGCTTCGGGGCAGGGTTAGGGTTAGTGTTCGGGCTAGGGTTAGGGTTAGGGGACGGGAACGGTTTAGGGTCCAGGTGAGGGTACGACAATGCTTTAGGGGGAGCGTACGTGTGAGGGCGCGGGTTAGTGTCAGCGTACGGGTTAGGATTAGGGGACGGGTGAGGGTCAGGCTTCGGGGCAGGGTTAGGGTTAGGGTTCGGGCTAGGGTTAGGGTTAGGGGACGGGGACGGTTTAGGGTCCAGGTGAGGGTACGACAACGCTTTAGGGGGAGCGTACGTGTGAGGGCGCGGGTTAGTGTCAGCGTACGGGTTAGGATTAGGTGACGGGTGAGGGTCAGGCTTCGGGGAAGGGTTAGGGTTAGGGTTCGGGCTAGGGTTAGGGTTAGGGGATGGGGACGGTTTAGGGTCCAGGTGAGGGTACGACAACGCTTTAGGGGGAGCGTACGTGTGAGGGCGTGGGTTAGTGTCAGCGTACGGGTTAGGATTAGGGGACGGGTGAGGGTCAGGCTTTGGGGCAGGGTTAGGGTTAGGGTTCGGGCTAGGGTTAGGGTTAGGGGACGGGGACGGTTTAGGGTCCAGGTGAGGGTACGACAACGCTTTAGGGGGAGCGTACGTGTGAGGGCGCGGGTTAGTGTCAGCGTACGGGTTAGGATTAGGGGACGGGTGAGGGTCAGGCTTCGGGGAAGTGTTAGGGTTAGGGTTCGGGCTAGGGTTAAGTTTAGGGGACGGGGACGGTTTAGGGTCCAGGTGAGGGTACGACAACGCTTTAGGGGGAGCGTACGTGTGAGGGCGCGGGTTAGTGTCAGCGTACGGGTTAGGTTTAGGGGACGGGTGAGGGTCAGGCTTCGGGGAAGGGTTAGGGTTAGGGTTCGGGCTAGGGTTAGGGTTAGGGGACGGGGACGGTTTAGGGTCCAGGTGAGGGTACGACAACGCTTTAGGGGGAGCGTACGTGTGAGGGCGCGGGTTAGTGTCAGCGTACGGGTTAGGATTAGGGGACGGGTGAGGGTCAGGCTTCGGGGCAGGGTTAGCGTTAGGGTTCGGTCTAGGGTTAGGGTTAGGGGACGGGGACGGTTTAGGGTCCAGGTGAGGGTACGACAACGCTTTAGGGGGAGCGTACGTGTGAGGGCGCGGGTTAGTGTCAGCGTACGGGTTAGGATTAGGGGACGGGTGAGGGTCAGGCTTCGGGGCAGGGTTAGGGTTAGGGTTCGGGCTAGGGTTAGGGTTAGGGGACGGGGACGGTTTAGGGTCCAGGTGAGGGTACGACAACGCTTTAGGGGGAGCGTACGTGTGAGGGCGCGGGTTAGTGTCAGCGTACGGGTTAGGATTAGGGGACGGGTGAGGGTCAGGCTTCGGGGAAGGGTTAGGGTTAGGGTTCGGGCTAGGGTTAGGGTTAGGGGACGGGGACGGTTTAGGGTCCAGGTGAGGGTACGACAACGCTTTAGGGGGAGCGTACGTGTGAGGGCGCGGGTTAGTGTCAGCGTACGGGTTAGGATTAGGAGATGGGTGAGGGTCAGGCTTCGGGGAAGGGTTAGGTTTAGGGTTCGGGCTAGGGTTAGGGTTAGGGGACGGGGACGGTTTAGGGTCCAGGTGAGGGTACGACAACGCTTTAGGGGGAGCGTACGTGTGAGGGCGCGGGTTAGTGCCAGCGTACGGGTTAGGATTAGGGGACGGGTGAGGGTCAGGCTTCGGGGAAGGGTTAGGGTTAGGGTTCGGGCTAGGGTTAGGGTTAGGGGACGGGGACGGTTTAGGGTCCAGGTGAGGGTACGACAACGCTTTAGGGGGAGCGTACGTGTGAGGGCGCGGGTTAGTGTCAGCGTACGGGTTAGGATTAGGGGACGGGTGAGGGTCAGGCTTCGGGGCAGGGTTAGGTTTAGGGTTCGGGCTAGGGTTAGGGTTAGGGGACGGGGACGGTTTAGGGTCCAGGTGAGGGTACGACAACGCTTTAGGGGGAGCGTACGTGTGAGGGCGCGGGTTAGTGTCAGCGTACGGGTTAGGATTAGGGGACGGGTGAGGGTCAGGCTTCGGGGAAGGGTTAGGGTTAGGGTTCGGGCTAGGGTTAAGTTTAGGGGACGGGGACGGTTTAGGGTCCAGGTGAGGGTACGACAACGCTTTAGGGGGAGCGTACGTGTGAGGGCGCGGGTTAGTGTCAGCGTACGGGTTAGGTTTAGGGGACGGGTGAGGGTCAGGCTTCGGGGAAGGGTTAGGGTTAGGGTTCGGGCTAGGGTTAGGGTTAGGGGACGGGGACGGTTTAGGGTCCAGGTGAGTGTACGACAACGCTTTAGGGGGAGCGTACGTGTGAGGGCGCGGGTTAGTGTCAGCGTACGGGTTAGGATTAGGGGACGGGTGAGGGTCAGGCTTCGGGGCAGGGTTAGCGTTAGGGTTCGGGCTAGGGTTAGGGTTAGGGGACGGGGACGGTTTAGGGTCCAGGTGAGGGTACGACAACGCTTTAGGGGGAGCGTACGTGTGAGGGCGCGGGTTAGTGTCAGCGTACGGGTTAGGATTAGGGGACGGGTGAGGGTCAGGCTTCGGGGCAGGGTTAGGGTTAGGGTTCGGGCTAGGGTTAGGGTTAGGGGACGGGGACGGTTTAGGGTCCAGGTGAGGGTACGACAACGCTTTAGGGGGAGCGTACGTGTGAGGGCGCGGGTTAGTGTCAGCGTACGGGTTAGGATTAGGGGACGGGTGAGGGTCAGGCTTCGGGGAAGGGTTAGGGTTAGGGTTCGGGCTAGGGTTAGGGTTAGGGGACGGGGACGGTTTAGGGTCCAGGTGAGGGTACGACAACGCTTTAGGGGGAGCGTACGTGTAAGGGCGCGGGTTAGTGTCAGCGTACGGGTTAGGATTAGGGGACGGGTGTGGGTCAGGCTTCGGGGAAGGGTTAGGGTTAGGGTTCGGGCTAGGGTTAGGGTTAGGTGACGGGGACGGTTTAGGGTCCAGGTGAGGGTACGACAACGCTTTAGGGGGAGCGTACGTGTGAGGGCGCGGGTTAGTGTCAGCGTACGGGTTAGGATTAGGGGACGGGTGAGGGTCAGGCTTCGGGGAAGGGTTAGGGTTAGGGTTCGGGCTAGGGTTAGGGTTAGGGGACGGGGACGGGTTAGGGTCCAGGTGAGGGTACGACAACGCTTTAGGGGGAGCGTACGTGTGAGGGCGCGGGTTAGTGTCAGCGTACGGGTTAGGATTAGGGGACGGGTGAGGGTCAGGCTTCGGGGAAGGGTTAGGGTTAGGGTTCGGGCTAGGGTTAGGGTTAGGGGACGGGGACGGTTTAGGGTCCAGGTGAGGGTACGACAACGCTTTAGGGGGAGCGTACGTGTGAGGGCGCGGGTTAGTGTCAGCGTACGGGTTAGGATTAGGGGACGGGTGAGGGTCAGGCTTCGGGGAAGGGTTAGGGTTAGGGTTCGGGCTAGGGTTAGGGTTAGGGGACGGGGACGGTTTAGGGTCCAGGTGAGGGTACGACAACGCTTTAGGGGGAGCGTACGTGTGAGGGCGCGGGTTAGTGTCAGCGTACGGGTTAGGATTAGGGGACGGGTGAGGGTCAGGCTTCGGGGAAGGGTTAGGGTTAGGGTTCGGGCTAGGGTTAGGGTTAGGGGACGGGGACGGTTTAGGGTCCAGGTGAGGGTACGACAACGCTTTAGGGGGAGCGTACGTGTGAGGGCGCGGGTTAGTGTCAGCGTACGGGTTAGGATTAGGGGACGGGTGAGGGTCAGGCTTCGGGGAAGGGTTAGGGTTAGGGTTCGGGCTAGGGTTAGGGTTAGGGGACGGGGACGGTTTAGGGTCCAGGTGAGGGTACGACAACGCTTTAGGGGGAGCGTACGTGTGAGGGCGCGGGTTAGTGTCAGCGTACGGGTTAGGATTAGGGGACGGGTGAGGGTCAGGCTTCGGGGAAGTGTTAGGGTTAGGGTTCGGGCTAGGGTTAGGGTTAGGGGACGGGGACGGTTTAGGGTCCAGGTGAGGGTACGACAACGCTTTAGGGGGAGCGTACGTGTGAGGGCGCGGGTTAGTGTCAGCGTACGGGTTAGGATTAGGGGACGGGTGAGGGTCAGGCTTCGGGGAAGGGTTAGGGTTAGGGTTCGGGCTAGGGTTAGGGTTAGGGGACGGGGACGGTTTAGGGTCCAGGTGAGGGTACGACAACGCTTTAGGGGGAGCGTACGTGTGAGGGCGCGGGTTAGTGTCAGCGTACGGGTTAGGATTAGGGGACGGGTGAGGGTCAGGCTTCGGGGAAGGGTTAGGGTTAGGGTTCGGGCTAGGGTTAGGGTTAGGGGACGGGGACGGTTTAGGGTCCAGGTGAGGGTACGACAACGCTTTAGGGGGAGCGTACGTGTGAGGGCGCGGGTTAGTGTCAGCGTACGGGTTAGGATTAGGGGACGGGTGAGGGTCAGGCTTCGGGGAAGGGTTAGGGTTAGGGTTCGGGCTAGGGTTAGGGTTAGGGGACGGGGACGGTTTAGGGTCCAGGTGAGGGTACGACAACGCTTTAGGGGGAGCGTATGTGTGAGGGCGCGGGTTAGTGTCAGCGTACGGGTTAGGATTAGGGGACGGGTGAGGGTCAGGCTTCGGGGAAGGGTTAGGGTTAGGGTTCGGGCTAGGGTTAGGGTTAGGGGACGGGGACGGTTTAGGGTCCAGGTGAGGGTACGACAACGCTTTAGGGGGAGCGTACGTGTGAGGGCGCGGGTTAGTGTCAGCGTACGGGTTAGGATTAGGGGACGGGTGAGGGTCAGGCTTCGGGGCAGGGTTAGGGTTAGGGTTCGGGCTAGGGTTAGGGTTAGGGGACGGGGACGGTTTAGGGTCCAGGTGAGGGTACGACAACGCTTTAGGGGGAGCGTACGTGTGAGGGCGCAGGTTAGTGTCAGCGTACGGGTTAGGATTAGGGGACGGGTGAGGGTCAGGCTTCGGGGCAGGGTTAGGGTTAGGGTTCGGGCTAGGGTTAGGGTTAGGGGACGGGGACGGTTTAGGGTCCAGGTGAGGGTACGACAACGCTTTAGGGGGAGCGTACGTGTGAGGGCGCGGGTTAGTGTCAGCGTACGGGTTAGGATTAGGGGACGGGTGAGGGTCAGGCTTCGGGGAAGGGTTAGGGTTAGGGTTCGGGCTAGGGTTAGGGTTAGGGGACGGGGACGGTTTA
Source organism: Grampus griseus (assembly GCF_964374135.1). NCBI lineage: Eukaryota > Metazoa > Chordata > Mammalia > Artiodactyla > Delphinidae > Grampus > Grampus griseus. The sequence goes on from NW_028133075.1 coordinate 56,680, forward strand.
GGGTCCAGGTGAGGGTACGACAACGCTTTAGGGGGAGCGTACGTGTGAGGGCGCGGGTTAGTGTCAGCGTACGGGTTAGGATTAGGGGACGGGTGAGGGTCAGGCTTCGGGGAAGGGTTAGGGTTAGGGTTCGGGCTAGGGTTAGGGTTAGGGGACGGGGACGGTTTAGGGTCCAGGTGAGGGTACGACAACGCTTTAGGGGGAGCGTACGTGTGAGGGCGCGGGTTAGTGTCAGCGTACGGGTTAGGATTAGGGGACGGGTGAGGGTCAGGCTTCGGGGCAGGGTTAGGGTTAGGGTTCGGGCTAGGGTTAGGGTTAGGGGACGGGGACGGTTTAGGGTCCAGGTGAGGGTACGACAACGCTTTAGGGGGAGTGTACGTGTGAGGGCGCGGTTTAGTGTCAGCGTACGGGTTAGGATTAGGGGACGGGTGAGGGTCAGGCTTCGGGGAAGGGTTAGGGTTAGGGTTCGGGCTAGGGTTAGGTTTAGGGGACGGGGACGGTTTAGGGTCCAGGTGAGTGTACGACAACGCTTTAGGGGGAGCGTACGTGTGAGGGCGCGGGTTAGTGTCAGCGTACGGGTTAGGATTAGGGGACGGGTGAGGGTCAGGCTTCGGGGCAGGGTTAGGGTTAGGGTTCGGGCTAGGGTTAGGGTTAGGGGACGGGGACGGTTTAGGGTCCAGGTGAGGGTACGACAACGCTTTAGGGGGAGCGTACGTGTGAGGGCGCGGGTTAGTGTCAGCGTACGGGTTAGGATTAGGGGACGGGTGAGGGTCAGGCTTCGGGGAAGGGTTAGGGTTAGGGTTCGGGCTAGGGTTAGGGTTAGGGGACGGGGACGGTTTAGGGTCCAGGTGAGGGTACGACAACGCTTTAGGGGGAGCGTACGTGTGAGGGCGCGGGTTAGTGTCAGCGTACGGGTTAGGATTAGGGGACGGGTGAGGGTCAGGCTTCGGGGAAGGGTTAGGGTTAGGGTTCGGGCTAGGGTTAGGGTTAGGGGACGGGGACGGTTTAGGGTCCAGGTGAGGGTACGACAACGCTTTAGGGGGAGCGTACGTGTGAGGGCGCGGGTTAGTGTCAGCGTACGGGTTAGGATTAGGGGACGGGTGAGGGTCAGGCTTCGGGGCAGGGTTAGGGTTAGGGTTCGGGCTAGGGTTAGGGTTAGGGGACGGGGACGGTTTAGGGTCCAGGTGAGGGTACGACAACGCTTTAGGGGGAGCGTACGTGTGAGGGCGTGGGTTAGTGTCAGCGTACGGGTTAGGATTAGGGGACGGGTGAGGGTCAGGCTTCGGGGAAGGGTTAGGGTTAGGGTTCGGGCTAGGGTTAGGGTTAGGGGACGGGGACGGTTTAGGGTCCAGGTGAGGGTACGACAACGCTTTAGGGGGAGCGTACGTGTGAGGGCGCGGGTTAGTGTCAGCGTACGGGTTAGGATTAGGGGACGGGTGTGGGTCAGGCTTCGGGGAAGGGTTAGGGTTAGGGTTCGGGCTAGGGTTAGGGTTAGGTGACGGGGACGGTTTAGGGTCCAGGTGAGGGTACGACAACGCTTTAGGGGGAGCGTACGTGTGAGGGCGCGTGTTAGTGTCAGCGTACGGGTTAGGATTAGGGGACGGGTGAGGGTCAGGCTTCGGGGAAGGGTTAGGGTTAGGGTTCGGGCTAGGGTTAGGGTTAGGGGACGGGGACGGGTTAGGGTCCAGGTGAGGGTACGACAACGCTTTAGGGGGAGCGTACGTGTGAGGGCGCGGGTTAGTGTCAGCGTACGGGTTAGGATTAGGGGACGGGTGAGGGTCAGGCTTCGGGGAAGGGTTAGGGTTAGGGTTCGGGCTAGGGTTAGGGTTAGGGGACGGGGACGGTTGAGGGTCCAGGTGAGGGTACGACAACGCTTTAGGGGGAGCGTACGTGTGAGGGCGCGGGTTAGTGTCAGCGTACGGGTTAGGATTAGGGGACGGGTGAGGGTCAGGCTTCGGGGAAGGGTTAGGGTTAGGGTTCGGGCTAGGGTTAGGGTTAGGGGACGGGGACGGTTTAGGGTCCAGGTGAGGGTACGACAACGCTTTAGGGGGAGCGTACGTGTGAGGGCGCGGGTTAGTGTCAGCGTACGGGTTAGGATTAGGGGACGGGTGAGGGTCAGGCTTCGGGGAAGGGTTAGGGTTAGGGTTCGGGCTAGGGTTAGGGTTAGGGGACGGGGACGGTTTAGGGTCCAGGTGAGGGTACGACAACGCTTTAGGGGGAGCGTACGTGTGAGGGCGCGGGTTAGTGTCAGCGTACGGGTTAGGATTAGGGGACGGGTGAGGGTCAGGCTTCGGGGAAGGGTTAGGGTTAGGGTTCGGGCTAGGGTTAGGGTTAGGGGACGGGGACGGTTTAGGGTCCAGGTGAGGGTACGACAACGCTTTAGGGGGAGCGTACGTGTGAGGGCGCGGGTTAGTGTCAGCGTACGGGTTAGGATTAGGGGACGGGTGAGGGTCAGGCTTCGGGGAAGTGTTAGGGTTAGGGTTCGGGCTAGGGTTAGGGTTAGGGGACGGGGACGGTTTAGGGTCCAGGTGAGGGTACGACAACGCTTTAGGGGGAGCGTACGTGTGAGGGCGCGGGTTAGTGTCAGCGTACGGGTTAGGATTAGGGGACGGGTGAGGGTCAGGCTTCGGGGAAGGGTTAGGGTTAGGGTTCGGGCTAGGGTTAGGGTTAGGGGACGGGGACGGTTTAGGGTCCAGGTGAGGGTACGACAACGCTTTAGGGGGAGCGTACGTGTGAGGGCGTGGGTTAGTGTCAGCGTACGGGTTAGGATTAGGGGACGGGTGAGGGTCAGGCTTCGGGGAAGGGTTAGGGTTAGGGTTCGGGCTAGGGTTAGGGTTAGGGGACGGGGACGGTTTAGGGTCCAGGTGAGGGTACGACAACGCTTTAGGGGGAGCGTACGTGTGAGGGCGCGGGTTAGTGTCAGCGTACGGGTTAGGATTAGGGGACGGGTGAGGGTCAGGCTTCGGGGAAGGGTTAGGGTTAGGGTTCGGGCTAGGGTTAGGGTTAGGGGACGGGGACGGTTTAGGGTCTAGGTGAGGGTACGACAACGCTTTAGGGGGAGCGTACGTTTGAGGGCGCGGGTTAGTGTCAGCGTACGGGTTAGGATTAGGGGACGGGTGAGGGTCAGGCTTCGGGGAAGGGTTAGGGTTAGGGTTCGGGCTAGGGTTAGGGTTAGGGGACGGGGACGGTTTAGGGTCCAGGTGAGGGTACGACAACGCTTTAGGGGGAGCGTACGTGTGAGGGCGCGGGTTAGTGTCAGCGTACGGGTTAGGATTAGGGGACGGGTGAGGGTCAGGCTTCGGGGAAGGGTTAGGGTTAGGGTTCGGGCTAGGGTTAGGGTTAGGGGACGGGGACGGTTTAGGGTCCAGGTGAGGGTACGACAACGCTTTAGGGGGAGCGTACGTGTGAGGGCGCGGGTTAGTGTCAGCGTACGGGTTAGGATTAGGGGACGGGTGAGGGTCAGGCTTCGGGGAAGGGTTAGGGTTAGGGTTCGGGCTAGGGTTAGGGTTAGGGGACGGGGACGGTTTAGGGTCCAGGTGAGGGTACGACAACGCTTTAGGGGGAGCGTACGTGTGAGAGCGTGGGTTAGTGTCAGCGTACGGGTTAGGATTAGGGGACGGGTGAGGGTCAGGCTTCGGGGAAGGGTTAGGGTTAGGGTTCTGGCTAGGGTTAGGGTTAGGGGACGGGGACGGTTTAGGGTCCAGGTGAGGGTACGACAACGCTTTAGGGCGAGCGTACGTGTGAGGGCGCGGGTTAGTGTCAGCGTACGGGTTAGGATTAGGGGACGGGTGAGGGTCAGGCTTTGGGGAAGGGTTAGGGTTAGGGTTCGGGCTAGGGTTAGTGTTAGGGGACGGGGACGGTTTAGGGTCCAGGTGAGGGTACGACAACGCTTTAGGGGGAGCGTACGTGTGAGGGCGCGGGTTAGTGTCAGCGTACGGGTTAGGATTAGGGGACGGGTGAGGGTCAGGCTTCGGGGAAGGGTTAGGGTTAGGGTTCGAGCTAGGGTTAGGGTTAGGGGACGGGGACGGTTTAGGGTCCAGGTGAGGGTACGATAACGCTTTAGGGGGAGCGTACGTGTGAGGGCGCGGGTTAGTTTCAGCGTACGGGTTAGGATTAGGGGACGGGTGAGGGTCAGGCTTCGGGGAAGGGTTAGGGTTAGGGTTCGGGCTAGGGTTAGGGTTAGGGGACGGGGACGGTTTAGGGTCCAGGTGAGGGTACGACAACGCTTTAGGGGGAGCGTACGTGTGAGGGCGTGGGTTAGTGTCAGCGTACGGGTTAGGATTAGGGGACGGGTGAGGGTCAGGCTTCGGGGAAGGGTTAGGGTTAGGGTTCGGGCTAGGGTTAGGGTTAGGGGACGGGGACGGTTTAGGGTCCAGGTGAGGGTACGACAACGCTTTAGGGGGAGCGTATGTGTGAGGGCGCGGGTTAGTGTCAGCGTACGGGTTAGGATTAGGGGACGGGTGAGGGTCAGGCTTCGGGGAAGGGTTAGGGTTAGGGTTCGGGCTAGGGTTAGGGTTAGGGGACGGGGACGGTTTAGGGTCCAGGTGAGGGTACGACAACGCTTTAGGGGGAGCGTACGTGTGAGGGCGCGGGTTAGTGTCAGCGTACGGGTTAGGATTAGGGGACGGGTGAGGGTCAGGCTTCGGGGAAGGGTTAGGGTTAGGGTTCGGGCTAGGGTTAGGGTTAGGGGACGGGGACGGTTTAGGGTCCAGGTGAGGGTACGACAACGCTTTAGGGGGAGCGTACGTGTGAGGGCGCGGGTTAGTGTCAGCGTACGGGTTAGGATTAGGGGACGGGTGAGGGTCAGGCTTCGGGGAAGGGTTAGGGTTAGGGTTCGGGCTAGGGTTAGGGTTAGGGGATGGGGACGGTTTAGGGTCCAGGTGAGGGTACGACAACGCTTTAGGGGGAGCGTACGTGTGAGGGCGCGGGTTAGTGTCAGCGTACGGGTTAGGATTAGGGGACGGGTGAGGGTCAGGCTTCGGGGAAGGGTTAGGGTTAGGGTTCGGGCTAGGGTTAGGGTTAGGGGACGGGGACGGTTTAGGGTCCAGGTGAGGGTACGACAACGCTTTAGGGGGAGCGTACGTGTGAGGGCGCGGGTTAGTGTCAGCGTACGGGTTAGGATTAGGGGACGGGTGAGGGTCAGGCTTCGGGGAAGGGTTAGGGTTAGGGTTCGGGCTAGGGTTAGGGTTAGGGGACGGGGACGGTTTAGGGTCCAGGTGAGGGTACGACAACGCTTTAGGGGGAGCGTACGTGTGAGGGCGCGGGTTAGTGTCAGCGTACGGGTTAGGATTAGGGGACGGGTGAGGGTCAGGCTTCGGGGAAGGGTTAGGGTTAGGGTTCGGGCTAGGGTTAGGGTTAGGGGACGGGGACGGTTTAGGGTCCAGGTGAGGGTACGACAACGCTTTAGGGGGAGTGTACGTGTGAGGGCGCGGTTTAGTGTCAGCGTACGGGTTAGGATTAGGGGACGGGTGAGGGTCAGGCTTCGGGGAAGGGTTAGCGTTAGGGTTCGGGCTAGGGTTAGGTTTAGGGGACGGGGACGGTTTAGGGTCCAGGTGAGTGTACGACAACGCTTTAGGGGGAGCGTACGTGTGAGGGCGCGGGTTAGTGTCAGCGTACGGGTTAGGATTAGGGGACGGGTGAGGGTCAGGCTTCGGGGAAGGGTTAGGGTTAGGGTTCGGGCTAGGGTTAGGGTTAGGGGACGGGGACGGTTTAGGGTCCAGGTGAGGGTACGACAACGCTTTAGGGGGAGCGTACGTGTGAGGGCGCGGGTTAGTGTCAGCGTACGGGTTAGGATTAGGGGACGGGTGAGGGTCAGGCTTCGGGGAAGGGTTAGGGTTAGGGTTCGGGCTAGGGTTAGGGTTAGGGGACGGGGACGGTTTAGGGTCCAGGTGAGGGTACGACAACGCTTTAGGGGGAGCGTACGTGTGAGGGCGCGGGTTAGTGTCAGCGTACGGGTTAGGATTAGGGGACGGGTGAGGGTCAGGCTTCGGGGAAGGGTTAGGGTTAGGGTTCGGGCTAGGGTTAGCTTTAGGGGACGGGGACGGTTTAGGGTCCAGGTGAGGGTACGACAACGCTTTAGGGGGAGCGTACGTGTGAGGGCGCGGGTTAGTGTCAGCGTACGGGTTAGGATTAGGGGACGGGTGAGGGTCAGGCTTCGGGGAAGGGTTAGGGTTAGGGTTCGGGCTAGGGTTAGGGTTAGGGGACGGGGACGGTTTAGGGTCCAGGTGAGGGTACGACAACGCTTTAGGGGGAGCGTACGTGTGAGGGCGCGGGTTAGTGTCAGCGTACGGGTTAGGATTAGGGGACGGGTGAGGGTCAGGCTTCGGGGAAGGGTTAGGGTTAGGGTTCGGGCTAGGGTTAGGGTTAGGGGACGGGGACGGTTTAGGGTCCAGGTGAGGGTACGACAACGCTTTAGGGGGAGCGTACGTGTGAGGGCGCGGGTTAGTGTCAGCGTACGGGTTAGGATTAGGGGACGGGTGAGGGTCAGGCTTCGGGGAAGGGTTAGGGTTAGGGTTCGGGCTAGGGTTAGGGTTAGGGGACGGGGACGGTTTAGGGTCCAGGTGAGGGTACGACAACGCTTTAGGGGGAGCGTACGTGTGAGGGCGCGGGTTAGTGTCAGCGTACGGGTTAGGATTAGGGGACGGGTGAGGGTCAGGCTTCGGGGAAGGGTTAGGGTTAGGGTTCGGGCTAGGGTTAGGGTTAGGGGACGGGGACGGTTTAGGGTCCAGGTGAGGGTACGACAACGCTTTAGGGGGAGCGTACGTGTGAGGGCGCGGGTTAGTGTCAGCGTACGGGTTAGGATTAGGGGACGGGTGAGGGTCAGGCTTCGGGGAAGGGTTAGGGTTAGGGTTCGGGCTAGGGTTAGGGTTAGGGGACGGGGACGGTTTAGGGTCCAGGTGAGGGTACGACAACGCTTTAGGGGGAGCGTACGTGTGAGCGCGCGGTTTAGTGTCAGCGTACGGGTTAGGATTAGGGGACGGGTGAGGGTCAGGCTTCGGGGAAGGGTTAGGGTTAGGGTTCGGGCTAGGGTTAGGGTTAGGGGACGGGGACGGTTTAGGGTCCAGGTGAGGGTACGACAACGCTTTAGGGGGAGCGTACGTGTGAGGGCGCGGGTTAGTGTCAGCGTACGGGTTAGGATTAGGGGACGGGTGAGGGTCAGGCTTCGGGGAAGGGTTAGGGTTAGGGTTCGAGCTAGGGTTAGGGTTAGGGGACGGGGACGGTTTAGGGTCCAGGTGAGGGTACGACAACGCTTTAGGGGGAGCGTATGTGTGAGGGCGCGGGTTAGTGTCAGCGTACGGGTTAGGATTAGGGGACGGGTGAGGGTCAGGCTTCGGGGAAGGGTTAGGGTTAGGGTTCGGGATAGGGTTAGGGTTAGGGGACGGGGACGGTTTAGGGTCCAGGTGAGGGTACGACAACGCTTTAGGGGGAGCGTACGTGTGAGGGCGCGGGTTAGTGTCAGCGTACGGGTTAGGATTAGGGGACGGGTGAGGGTCAGGCTTCGGGGCAGGGTTAGGGTTAGGGTTCGGGCTAGGGTTAGGTTTAGGGGACGGGGACGGGTTAGGGTCCAGGTGAGGGTACGACAACGCTTTAGGGGGAGCGTACGTGTGAGGGCGCGGGTTAGTGTCAGCGTACGGGTTAGGATTAGGGGACGGGTGAGGGTCAGGCTTCGGGGCAGGGTTAGGGTTAGGGTTCGGGCTAGGGTTAGGGTTAGGGGACGGGGACGGTTTAGGGTCCAGGTGAGGGTACGACAACGCTTTAGGGGGAGCGTACGTGTGAGGGCGCGGGTTAGTGTCAGCGTACGGGTTAGGATTAGGGGACGGGTGAGGGTCAGGCTTCGGGGAAGGGTTAGGTTTAGGGTTCGGGCTAGGGTTAGGGTTAGGGGATGGGGACGGTTTAGGGTCCAGGTGAGGGTACGACAACGCTTTAGGGGGAGCGTACGTGTGAGGGCGCGTGTTAGTGTCAGCGTACGGGTTAGGATTAGGGGACGGGTGAGGGTCAGGCTTCGGGGAAGGGTTAGGGTTAGGTTTCGGGCTAGGGTTAGGGTTAGGGGACGGGGACGGTTTAGGGTCCAGGTGAGGGTACGACAACGCTTTAGGGGGAGCGTACGTGTGAGGGCGCGGGTTAGTGTCAGCGTACGGGTTAGGATTAGGGGACGGGTGAGGGTCAGGCTTCGGGGAAGGGTTAGGGTTAGGGTTCGGGCTAGGGTTAGGGTTAGGGGACGGGGACGGTTTAGGGTCCAGGTGAGGGTACGACAACGCTTTAGGGGGAGCGTACGTGTGAGGGCGCGGGTTAGTGTCAGCGTACGGGTTAGGATTAGGGGACGGGTGAGGGTCAGGCTTCGGGGAAGGGTTAGGGTTAGGGTTCGGGCTAGGGTTAGGGTTAGGGGACGGGGACGGTTTAGGGTCCAGGTGAGGGTACGACAACGCTTTAGGGGGAGCGTACGTGTGAGGGCGCGGGTTAGTGTCAGCGTACGGGTTAGGATTAGGGGACGGGTGAGGGTCAGGCTTCGGGGAAGGGTTAGGGTTAGGGTTCGGGCTAGGGTTAGGGTTAGGGGACGGGGACGGTTTAGGGTCCAGGTGAGGGTACGACAACGCTTTAGGGGGAGCGTACGTGTGAGGGCGCGGGTTAGTGTCAGCGTACGGGTTAGGATTAGGGGACGGGTGAGGGTCAGGCTTCGGGGAAGGGTTAGGGTTAGGGTTCGGGCTAGGGTTAGGGTTAGGGGACGGGGACGGTTTAGGGTCCAGGTGAGGGTACGACAACGATTTAGGGGGAGCGTACGTGTGAGGGCGCGGGTTAGTGTCAGCGTACGGGTTAGGATTAGGGGACGGGTGAGGGTCAGGCTTCGGGGAAGGGTTAGGGTTAGGGTTCGGGCTAGGGTTAGGGTTAGGGGACGGGGACGGTTTAGGGTCCAGGTGAGGGTACGACAACGCTTTAGGGGGAGCGTACGTGTGAGGGCGCGGGTTAGTGTCAGCGTACGGGTTAGGATTAGGGGACGGGTGAGGGTCAGGCTTCGGGGAAGGGTTAGGGTTAGGGTTCGGGCTAGGGTTAGGGTTAGGGGACGGGGACGGTTTAGGGTCCAGGTGAGGGTACGACAACGCTTTAGGGGGAGCGTACGTGTGAGGGCGCGGGTTAGTGTCAGCGTACGGGTTAGGATTAGGGGACGGGTGAGGGTCAGGCTTCGGGGAAGGGTTAGGGTTAGGGTTCGGGCTAGGGTTAGGGTTAGGGGACGGGGACGGTTTAGGGTCCAGGTGAGGGTACGACAACGCTTTAGGGGGAGCGTACGTGTGAGGGCGCGGGTTAGTGTCAGCGTACGGGTTAGGATTAGGGGACGGTTGAGGGTTAGGCTTCGGGGAAGGGTTAGGGTTAGGGTTCGGGCTAGGGTTAGGGTTAGGGGACGGGGACGGTTTAGGGTCCAGGTGAGGGTACGACAACGCTTTAGGGGGAGCGTACGTGTGAGGGCGCGGGTTAGTGTCAGCGTACGGGTTAGGATTAGGGGACGGGTGAGGGTCAGGCTTCGGGGAAGGGTTAGGGTTAGGGTTCGGGCTAGGGTTAGGGTTAGGGGACGGGGACGGTTTAGGGTCCAGGTGAGGGTACGACAACGCTTTAGGGGGAGCGTACGTGTGAGGGCGCGGGTTAGTGTCAGCGTACGGGTTAGGATTAGGGGACGGGTGAGGGTCAGGCTTCGGGGAAGGGTTAGGGTTAGGGTTCGAGCTAGGGTTAGGGTTAGGGGACGGGGAAGGTTTAGGGTCCAGGTGAGGGTACGACAACGCTTTAGGGGGAGCGTATGTGTGAGGGCGCGGGTTAGTGTCAGCGTACGGGTTAGGATTAGGGGACGGGTGAGGGTCAGGCTTCGGGGAAGGGTTAGGGTTAGGGTTCAGGCTAGGGTTAGGGTTAGGGGACGGGGACGGTTTAGGGTCCAGGTGAGGGTACGACAACGCTTTAGGGGGAGCGTACGTGTGAGGGCGCGGGTTAGTGTCAGCGTACGGGTTAGGATTAGGGGACGGGTGAGGGTCAGGCTTCGGGGAAGGATTAGGGTTAGGGTTCGGGCTAGGGTTAGGGTTAGGGGACGGGGACGGTTTAGGGTCCAGGTGAGGGTACGACAACGCTTTAGGGGGAGCGTACGTGTGAGGGCGCGGGTTAGTGTCAGCGTACGGGTTAGGATTAGGGGACGGGTGAGGGTCAGGCTTCGGGGCAGGGTTAGGGTTAGGGTTCGGGCTAGGGTTAGGGTTAGGGGACGGGGACGGGTTAGGGTCCAGGTGAGGGTACGACAACGCTTTAGGGGGAGCGTACGTGTGAGGGCGCGGGTTAGTGTCAGCGTACGGGTTAGGATTAGGGGACGGGTGAGGGTCAGGCTTCGGGGAAGGGTTAGGGTTAGGGTTCGGGCTAGGGTTAGGGTTAGGGGACGGGGACGGTTTAGGGTCCAGGTGAGGGTACGACAACGCTTTAGGGGGAGCGTACGTGTGAGGGCGCGGGTTAGTGTCAGCGTACGGGTTAGGATTAGGGGACGGGTGAGGGTCAGGCTTCGGGGCAGGGTTAGGGTTAGGGTTCGGGCTAGGGTTAGGGTTAGGGGACGGGGACGGGTTAGGGTCCAGGTGAGGGTACGACAACGCTTTAGGGGGAGCGTACGTGTGAGGGCGCGGGTTAGTGTCAGCGTACGGGTTAGGATTAGGGGACGGGTGAGGGTCAGGCTTCGGGGCAGGGTTAGGGTTAGGGTTCAGGCTAGGGTTAGGGTTAGGGGACGGGGACGGTTTAGGGTCCAGGTGAGGGTACGACAACGCTTTAGGGGGAGCGAACGTGTGAGGGCGCGGGTTAGTGTCAGCGTACGGGTTAGGATTAGGGGACGGGTGAGGGTCAGGCTTCGGGGAAGGGTTAGGGTTAGGGTTCGGGCTAGGGTTAGGGTTAGGGGATGGGGACGGTTTAGGGTCCAGGTGAGGGTACGACAACGCTTTAGGGGGAGCGTACGTGTGAGGGCGCGGGTTAGTGTCAGCGTACGGGTTAGGATTAGGGGACGGGTGAGTGTCAGGCTTCGGTGAAGGGTTAGGGTTAGGGTTCGGGCTAGGGTTAGGGTTAGGGGACGGGGACGGTTTAGGGTCCAGGTGAGGGTACGACAACGCTTTAGGGGGAGCGTACGTGTGAGGGCGCGGGTTAGTGTCAGCGTACGGGTTAGGTTTAGGGGACGGGTGAGGGTCAGGCTTCGGGGCAGGGTTAGGGTTAGGGTTCGGGCTAGGGTTAGGGTTAGGGGACGGGGACGGTTTAGGGTCCAGGTGAGGGTACGACAACGCTTTAGGGGGAGCGTACGTGTGAGGGCGCGGGTTAGTGTCAGCGTACGGGTTAGGATTAGGGGACGGGTGAGGGTCAGGCTTCGGGGAAGGGTTAGGGTTAGGGTTCGGGCTAGGGTTAGGGTTAGGGGACGGGGACGGTTTAGGGTCCAGGTGAGGGTACGACAACGCTTTAGGGGGAGCGTACGTGTGAGGGCGCGGGTTAGTGTCAGCGTACGGGTTAGGATTAGGGGACGGGTGAGGGTCAGGCTTCGGGGCAGGGTTAGGGTTAGGGTTCGGGCTAGGGTTAGGGTTAGGGGACGGGGACGGTTTAGGGTCCAGGTGAGGGTACGACAACGCTTTAGGGGGAGCGTACGTGTGAGGTCGCGGGTTAGTGTCAGCGTACGGGTTAGGATTAGGGGACGGGTGAGGGTCAGGCTTCGGGGAAGGGTTAGGGTTAGGGTTCGGGCTAGGGTTAAGTTTAGGGGACGGGGACGGTTTAGGGTCCAGGTGAGGGTACGACAACGCTTTAGGGGGAGCGTACGTGTGAGGGCGCGGGTTAGTGTCAGCGTACGGGTTAGGTTTAGGGGACGGGTGAGGGTCAGGCTTCGGGGAAGGGTTAGGGTTAGGGTTCGGGCTAGGGTTAGGGTTAGGGGACGGGGACGGTTTAGGGTCCAGGTGAGGGTACGACAACGCTTTAGGGGGAGCGTACGTGTGAGGGCGCGGGTTAGTGTCAGCGTACGGGTTAGGATTAGGGGACGGGTGAGGGTCAGGCTTCGGGGAAGGGTTAGGGTTAGGGTTCGGGCTAGGGTTAGGGTTAGGGGACGGGGACGGTTTAGGGTCCAGGTGAGGGTACGACAACGCTTTAGGGGGAGCGTACGTGTGAGGGCGCGGGTTAGTGTCAGCGTACGGGTTAGGATTAGGGGACGGGTGAGGGTCAGGCTTCGGGGAAGGGTTAGGGTTAGGGTTCGGGCTAGGGTTAGGGTTAGGGGACGGGGACGGTTTAGGGTCCAGGTGAGGGTACGACAACGCTTTAGGGGGAGCGTACGTGTGAGGGCGCGGGTTAGTGTCAGCGTACGGGTTAGGATTAGGGGACGGGTGAGGGTCAGGCTTCGGGGAAGGGTTAGGGTTAGGGTTCGGGCTAGGGTTAGGGTTAGGGGACGGGGACGGTTTAGGGTCCAGGTGAGGGTACGACAACGCTTTAGGGGGAGCGTACGTGTGAGGGCGCGGGTTAGTGTCAGCGTACGGGTTAGGATTAGGGGACGGGTGAGGGTCAGGCTTCGGGGCAGGGTTAGGGTTAGGGTTCGGGCTAGGGTTAGGGTTAGGGGACGGGGACGGGTTAGGGTCCAGGTGAGGGTACGACAACGATTTAGGGGGAGCGTACGTGTGAGGGCGCGGGTTAGTGTCAGCGTACGGGTTAGGATTAGGGGACGGGTGAGGGTCAGGCTTCGGGGCAGGGTTAGGGTTAGGGTTCAGGCTAGGGTTAGGGTTAGGGGACGGGGACGGTTTAGGGTCCAGGTGAGGGTACGACAACGCTTTAGGGGGAGCGAACGTGTGAGGGCGCGGGTTAGTGTCAGCGTACGGGTTAGGATTAGGGGACGGGTGAGGGTCAGGCTTCGGGGAAGGGTTAGGGTTAGGGTTCGGGCTAGGGTTAGGGTTAGGGGATGGGGACGGTTTAGGGTCCAGGTGAGGGTACGACAACGCTTTAGGGGGAGCGTACGTGTGAGGGCGCGGGTTAGTGTCAGCGTACGGGTTAGGATTAGGGGACGGGTGAGTGTCAGGCTTCGGTGAAGGGTTAGGGTTAGGGTTCGGGCTAGGGTTAGGGTTAGGGGACGGGGACGGTTTAGGGTCCAGGTGAGGGTACGACAACGCTTTACGGGGAGCGTACGTGTGAGGGCGCGGGTTAGTGTCAGCGTACGGGTTAGGTTTAGGGGACGGGTGAGGGTCAGGCTTCGGGGAAGGGTTAGGGTTAGGGTTCGGGCTAGGGTTAGGGTTAGGGGACGGGGACGGTTTAGGGTCCAGGTGAGGGTACGACAACGCTTTAGGGGGAGCGTACGTGTGAGGGCGCGGGTTAGTGTCAGCGTACGGGTTAGGATTAGGGGACGGGTGAGGGTCAGGCTTCGGGGAAGGGTTAGGGTTAGGGTTCGGGCTAGGGTTAGGGTTAGGGGATGGGGACGGTTTAGGGTCCAGGTGAGGGTACGACAACGCTTTAGGGGGAGCGTACGTGTGAGGGCGCGGGTTAGTGTCAGCGTACGGGTTAGGATTAGGGGACGGGTGAGGGTCAGGCTTCGGGGAAGGGTTAGGGTTAGGGTTCGGGCTAGGGTTAGGGTTAGGGGACGGGGACGGTTTAGGGTCCAGGTGAGGGTACGACAACTCTTTAGGGGGAGCGTACGTGTGAGGGCGCGGGTTAGTGTCAGCGTACGGGTTAGGATTAGGGGACGGGTGAGGGTCAGGCTTCGGGGCAGGGTTAGGGTTAGGGTTCGGGCTAGGGTTAGGGTTAGGGGACGGGGACGGGTTAGGGTCCAGGTGAGGGTACGACAACGATTTAGGGGGAGCGTACGTGTGAGGGCGCGGGTTAGTGTCAGCGTACGGGTTAGGATTAGGGGACGGGTGAGGGTCAGGCTTCGGGGAAGGGTTAGGGTTAGGGTTCAGGCTAGGGTTAGGGTTAGGGGACGGGGACGGTTTAGGGTCCAGGTGAGGGTACGACAACGCTTTAGGGGGAGCGAACGTGTGAGGGCGCGGGTTAGTGTCAGCGTACGGGTTAGGATTAGGGGACGGGTGAGGGTCAGGCTTCGGGGAAGGGTTAGGGTTAGGGTTCGGGCTAGGGTTAGGGTTAGGGGATGGGGACGGTTTAGGGTCCAGGTGAGGGTACGACAACGCTTTAGGGGGAGCGTACGTGTGAGGGCGCGGGTTAGTGTCAGCGTACGGGTTAGGATTAGGGGACGGGTGAGTGTCAGGCTTCGGTGAAGGGTTAGGGTTAGGGTTCGGGCTAGGGTTAGGGTTAGGGGACGGGGACGGTTTAGGGTCCAGGTGAGGGTACGACAACGCTTTAGGGGGAGCGTACGTGTGAGGGCGCGGGTTAGTGTCAGCGTACGGGTTAGGATTAGGGGACGGGTGAGGGTCAGGCTTCGGGGAAGGGTTAGGGTTAGGGTTCGGGCTAGGGTTAGGGTTAGGGGACGGGGACGGTTTAGGGTCCAGGTGAGGGTACGACAACGCTTTAGGGGGAGCGTACGTGTGAGGGCGCGGGTTAGTGTCAGCGTACGGGTTAGGATTAGGGGACGGGTGAGGGTCAGGCTTCGGGGAAGGGTTAGGGTTAGGGTTCGGGCTAGGGTTAGGGTTAGGGGACGGGGACGGTTTAGGGTCCAGGTGAGGGTACGACAACGCTTTAGGGGGAGCGTACGTGTGAGGGCGCGGGTTAGTGTCAGCGTACGGGTTAGGATTAGGGGACGGGTGAGGGTCAGGCTTCGGGGCAGGGTTAGCGTTAGGGTTCGGGCTAGGGTTAGGGTTAGGGGACGGGGACGGTTTAGGGTCCAGGTGAGGGTACGCCAACGCTTTAGGGGGAGCGTACGTGTGAGGGCGCGGGTTAGTGTCAGCGTACAGGTTAGGATTAGGGGACGGGTGAGGGTCAGGCTTCGGGGCAGGGATAGGGTTAGGGTTCGGGCTAGGGTTAGGGTTAGGGGACGGGGACGGTTTAGGGTCCAGGTGAGGGTACGACAACGCTTTAGGGGGAGCGTACGTGTGAGGGCGCGGGTTAGTGTCAGCGTACGGGTTAGGATTAGGGGACGGGTGAGGGTCAGGCTTCAGGGAAGGGTTAGGGTTAGGGTTCGGGCTAGGGTTAGGGTTAGGGGACGGGGACGGTTTAGGGTCCAGGTGAGGGTACGACAACGCTTTAGGGGGAGCGTACGTGTGAGGGCGCGGGTTAGTGTCAGCGTACGGGTTAGGATTAGGGGACGGGTGTGGGTCAGGCTTCGGGGAAGGGTTAGGGTTAGGGTTCGGGCTAGGGTTAGGGTTAGGGGACGGGGACGGTTTAGGGTCCAGGTGAGGGTACGACAACGCTTTAGGGGGAGCGTACGTGTGAGGGCGCGGGTTAGTGTCAGCGTACGGGTTAGGATTAGGGGACGGGTGAGGGTCAGGCTTCGGGGAAGGGTTAGGGTTAGGGTTCGGGCTAGGGTTAGGGTTAGGGGACGGGGACGGTTTAGGGTCCAGGTGAGGGTACGACAACGCTTTAGGGGGAGCGTACGTGTGAGGGCGCGGGTTAGTGTCAGCGTACGGGTTAGGATTAGGGGACGGGTGAGGGTCAGGCTTCGGGGAAGGGTTAGGGTTAGGGTTCGGGCTAGGGTTAGGGTTAGGGGACGGGGACGGTTTAGGGTCCAGGTGAGGGTACGACAACGCTTTAGGGGGAGCGTACGTGTGAGGGCGCGGGTTAGTGTCAGCGTACGGGTTAGGATTAGGGGACGGGTGAGGGTCAGGCTTCAGGGAAGGGTTAGGGTTAGGGTTCGGGCTAGGGTTAGGGTTAGGGGACGGGGACGGTTTAGGGTCCAGGTGAGGGTACGACAACGCTTTAGGGGGAGCGTACGTGTGAGG
Organism: Grampus griseus; assembly: GCF_964374135.1. Taxonomy (NCBI): domain Eukaryota; kingdom Metazoa; phylum Chordata; class Mammalia; order Artiodactyla; family Delphinidae; genus Grampus; species Grampus griseus. Next base: position 72,522 of record NW_028133075.1, read on the forward strand.
GCGCGGGTTAGTGTCAGCGTACGGGTTAGGATTAGGGGACGGGTTAGGGTCAGGCTTCGGGGAAAGGTTAGGGTTAGGGTTCGGGCTAGGGTTAGGGTTAGGGGACGGGGACGGTTTAGGGTCCAGGTGAGGGTACGACAACGCTTTAGGGGGAGCGTACGTGTGAGGGCGCGGGTTAGTGTCAGCGTACGGGTTAGGATTAGGGGACGGGTGAGGGTCAGGCTTCGGGGAAGGGTTAGGGTTAGGGTTCGGGCTAGGGTTAGGGTTAGGGGACGGGGACGGTTTAGGGTCCAGGTGAGGGTACGACAACGCTTTAGGGGGAGCGTACGTGTGAGGGCGCGGGTTAGTGTCAGCGTACGGGTTAGGATTAGGGGACGGGTGAGGGTCAGGCTTCGGGGAAGGGTTAGGGTTAGGGTTCGGGCTAGGGTTAGGGTTAGGGGACGGGGACGGTTTAGGGTCCAGGTGAGGGTACGACAACGCTTTAGGGGGAGCGTACGTGTGAGGGCGCGGGTTAGTGTCAGCGTACGGGTTAGGATTCGGGGACGGGTGAGGGTCAGGCTTCGGGGAAGGGTTAGGGTTAGGGTTCGGGCTAGGGTTAGGGTTAGGGGACGGGGACGGTTTAGGGTCCAGGTGAGGGTACGACAACGCTTTAGGGGGAGCGTACGTGTGAGGGCGCGGGTTAGTGTCAGCGTACGGGTTAGGATTAGGGGACGGGTGAGGGTCAGGCTTCGGGGAAGGGTTAGGGTTAGGGTTCGGGCTAGGGTTAGGGTTAGGGGACGGGGACGGTTTAGGGTCCAGGTGAGGGTACGACAACGCTTTAGGGGGAGCGTACGTGTGAGGGCGCGGGTTAGTGTCAGCGTACGGGTTAGGATTAGGGGACGGGTGAGCGTCAGGCTTCGGGGAAGGGTTAGGTTTAGGGATGGGGCTAGGGTTAGGGTTAGGGGACGGGGACGGTTTAGGGTCCAGGTGAGGGTACGACAACGCTTTAGGGGGAGCGTACGTGTGAGGGCGCGGGTTAGTGTCAGCGTACGGGTTAGGATTAGGGGACGGGTGAGGGTCAGGCATCGGGGAAGGGTTAGGGTTAGGGTTCGGGCTAGGGTTAGGGTTAGGGGACGGGGACGGGTTAGGGTCCAGGTGAGGGTACGACAACGCTTTAGGGGGAGCGTACGTGTGAGGGCGCGGGTTAGTGTCAGCGTACGGGTTAGGATTAGGGGACGGGTGAGGGTCAGGCTTCGGGGCAGGGTTAGGGTTAGGGTTCGGGCTAGGGTTAGGGTTAGGGGACGGGGACGGTTTAGGGTCCAGGTGAGGGTACGACAACGCTTTAGGGGGAGCGTACGTGTGAGGGCGCGGGTTAGTGTCAGCGTACGGGTTAGGATTAGGGGACGGGTGAGTGTCAGGCTTCGGGGAAGGGTTAGGGTTAGGGTTCGGGCTAGGGTTAGGGTTAGGGGACGAGGACGGTTTAGGGTCCAGGTGAGGGTACGACAACGCTTTAGGGGGAGCGTACGTGTGAGGGCGCGGGTTAGTGTCAGCGTACGGGTTAGGATTAGGTGACGGGTGAGGGTCAGGCTTCGGGGAAGGGTTAGGGTTAGGGTTCGGGCTAGGGTTAGGGTTAGGGGACGGGGACGGTTTAGGGTCCAGGTGAGGGTACGACAACGCTTTAGGGGGAGCGTACGTGTGAGGGCGCGGGTTAGTGTCAGCGTAAGGGTTAGGATTAGGGGACGGGTGAGGGTCAGGCTTCGGGGAAGGGTTAGGGTTAGGGTTCGGGCTAGGGTTAGGGTTAGGGGACGGGGACGGTGTAGGGTCCAGGTGAGGGTACGACAACGCTTTAGGGGGAGCGTACGTGTGAGGGCGCGGGTTAGTGTCAGCGTACGGGTTAGGATTAGGGGACGGGTGAGGGTCAGGCTTCGGGGAAAGGTTAGGGTTAGGGTTCGGGTTAGGGTTAGGGGACGGGGACGGTTTAGGGTCCAGGTGAGGGTACGACAACGCTTTAGGGGGAGCGTACGTGTGAGGGCGCGGGTTAGTGTCAGCGTACAGGTTAGGATTAGGGGACGGGTGAGGGTCAGGCTTCAGGGAAGTGTTAGGGTTAGGGTTCGGGCTAGGGTTAGGGTTAGGGGACGGGGACGGTTTAGGGTCCAGGTGAGGGTACGACAACGCTTTAGGGGGAGCGTACGTGTGAGGGCGCGGGTTAGTGTCAGCGTACGGGTTAGGATTAGGGGACGGGTGAGGGTCAGGCTTCGGGGAAGGGTTAGGGTTAGGGTTCGGGCTAGGGTTAGGGTTAGGGGACGGGGACGGTTTAGGGTCCAGGTGAGGGTACGACAACGCTTTAGGGGGAGCGTACGTGTGAGGGCGCGGGTTAGTGTCAGCGTACGGGTTAGGATTAGGGGACGGGTGAGGGTCAGGCTTCGGGGAAGGGTTAGGGTTAGGGTTCGGGCTAGGGTTAGGGTTAGGGGACGGGGACGGTTTAGGGTCCAGGTGAGGGTACGACAACGCTTTAGGGGGAGCGTACGTGTGAGGGCGCGGGTTAGTGTCAGCGTACGGGTTAGGATTAGGGGACGGGTGAGTGTCAGGCTTCGGGGAAGGGTTAGGGTTAGGGTTCGGGCTAGGGTTAGGGTTAGGGGACGGGGACGGTTTAGGGTCCAGGTGAGGGTACGACAACGCTTTAGGGGGAGCGTACGTGTGAGGGCACGGGTTAGTGTCAGCGTACGGGTTAGGATTAGGGGACGGGTGAGGGTCAGGCTTCGGGGCAGGGTTAGGGTTAGGGTTCGGGCTATGGTTAGGGTTAGGGGACAGGGACGGGTTAGGGTCCAGGTGAGGGTACGACAACGATTTAGGGGGAGCGTACGTGTGAGGGCGCGGGTTAGTGTCAGCGTACGGGTTAGGATTAGGGGACGGGTGAGGGTCAGGCTTCGGGGCAGGGTTAGGGTTAGGGTTCAGGCTAGGGTTAGGGTTAGGGGACGGGGACGGTTTAGGGTCCAGGTGAGGGTACGACAACGCTTTAGGGGGAGCGAACGTGTGAGGGCGCGGGTTAGTGTCAGCGTACGGGTTAGGATTAGGGGACGGGTGAGGGTCAGGCTTCGGGGAAGGGTTAGGGTTAGGGTTCGGGCTAGGGTTAGGGTTAGGGGACGGGGACGGTTTAGGGTCCAGGTGAGGGTACGACAACGCTTTAGGGGGAGCGTACGTGTGAGGGCGCGGGTTAGTGTCAGCGTACGGGTTAGGATTAGGGGACGGGTGAGGGTCAGGCTTCAGGGAAGTGTTAGGGTTAGGGTTCGGGCTAGGGTTAGGGTTAGGGGACGGGGACGGTTTAGGGTCCAGGTGAGGGTACGACAACGCTTTAGGGGGAGCGTACGTGTGAGGGCGCGGGTTAGTGTCAGCGTACGGGTTAGGATTAGGGGACGGGTGAGGGTCAGGCTTCGGGGAAGGGTTAGGGTTAGGGTTCGGGCTAGGGTTAGGGTTAGGGGACGGGGACGGTTTAGGGTCCAGGTGAGGGTACGACAACGCTTTAGGGGGAGCGTACGTGTGAGGGCGCAGGTTAGTGTCAGCGTACGGGTTAGGATTAGGGGACGGGTGAGGGTCAGGCTTCGGGGAAGGGTTAGGGTTAGGGTTCGGGCTAGGGTTAGGGTTAGGGGACGGGGACGGTTTAGGGTCCAGGTGAGGGTACGACAACGCTTTAGGGGGAGCGTACGTGTGAGGGCGCGGGTTAGTGTCAGCGTACGGGTTAGGATTAGGGGACGGGTGAGTGTCAGGCTTCGGGGAAGGGTTAGGGTTAGGGTTCGGGCTAGGGTTAGGGTTAGGGGACGGGGACGGTTTAGGGTCCAGGTGAGGGTACGACAACGCTTTAGGGGGAGCGTACGTGTGAGGGCGCGGGTTAGTGTCAGCGTACGGGTTAGGATTAGGGGACGGGTGAGGGTCAGGCTTTGGGGCAGGGTTAGGGTTAGGGTTCGGGCTAGGGTTAGGGTTAGGGGACAGGGACGGGTTAGGGTCCAGGTGAGGGTACGACAACGATTTAGGGGGAGCGTACGTGTGAGGGCGCGGGTTAGTGTCAGCGTACGGGTTAGGATTAGGGGACGGGTGAGGGTCAGGCTTCGGGGCAGGGTTAGGGTTAGGGTTCAGGCTAGGGTTAGGGTTAGGGGACGGGGACGGTTTAGGGTCCAGGTGAGGGTACGACAACGCTTTAGGGGGAGCGAACGTGTGAGGGCGCGGGTTAGTGTCAGCGTACGGGTTAGGATTAGGGGACGGGAGAGGGTCAGGCTTCGGGGAAGGGTTAGGGTTAGGGTTCGGGCTAGGGTTAGGGTTAGGGGACGGGGACGGTTTAGGGTCCAGGTGAGGGTACGACAACGCTTTAGGGGGAGCGTACGTGTGAGGGCGCGGGTTAGTGTCAGCGTACGGGTTAGGATTAGGGGACGGGTGAGGGTCAGGCTTTGGGGCAGGGTTAGGGTTAGGGTTCGGGCTAGGGTTAGGGTTAGGGGACAGGGACGGGTTAGGGTCCAGGTGAGGGTACGACAACGATTTAGGGGGAGCGTACGTGTGAGGGCGCGGGTTAGTGTCAGCGTACGGGTTAGGATTAGGGGACGGGTGAGGGTCAGGCTTCGGGGCAGGGTTAGGGTTAGGGTTCAGGCTAGGGTTAGGGTTAGGGGACGGGGACGGTTTAGGGTCCAGGTGAGGGTACGACAACGCTTTAGGGGGAGCGAACGTGTGAGGGCGCGGGTTAGTGTCAGCGTACGGGTTAGGATTAGGGGACGGGAGAGGGTCAGGCTTCGGGGAAGGGTTAGGGTTAGGGTTCGGGCTAGGGTTAGGGTTAGGGGACGGGGACGGTTTAGGGTCCAGGTGAGGGTACGACAACGCTTTAGGGGGAGCGTACGTGTGAGGGCGTGGGTTAGTGTCAGCGTACGGGTTAGGATTAGGGGACGGGTGAGGGTCAGGCTTCGGGGAAGGGTTAGGGTTAGGGTTCGGGCTAAGGTTAGGGTTAGGGGACGGGGACGGTTTAGGGTCCAGGTGAGGGTACGACAACGCTTTAGGGGGAGCGTACGTGTGAGGGCGCGGGTTAGTGTCAGCGTACGGGTTAGGTTTAGGGGACGGGTGAGGGTCAGGGTTCGGGGAAGTGTTAGGGTTAGGGTTCGGGCTAGGGTTAGGGTTAGGGGACGGGGACGGTTTAGGGTCCAGGTGAGGGTACGACAACGCTTTAGGGGGAGCGTACGTGTGAGGGCGCGGGTTAGTGTCAGCGTACGGGTTAGGATTAGGGGACGGGTGAGGGTCAGGCTTCGGGGAAGGGTTAGGGTTAGGGTTCGGGCTAGGGTTAGGGTTAGGGGACGGGGACGGTTTAGGGTCCAGGTGAGGGTACGACAACGCTTTAGGGGGAGCGTACGTGTGAGGGCGCGGGTTAGTGTCAGCGTACGGGTTAGGATTAGGGGACGGGTGAGGGTCAGGCTTCGGGGCAGGGTTAGCGTTAGGGTTCGGGCTAGGGTTAGGGTTAGGGGACGGGGACGGTTTAGGGTCCAGGTGAGGGTACGACAACGCTTTAGGGGGAGCGTACGTGTGAGGGCGCGGGTTAGTGTCAGCGTACGGGTTAGGATTAGGGGACGGGTGAGGGTCAGGCTTCGGGGAAGGGTTAGGGTTAGGGTTCGGGCTAGGGTTAAGTTTAGGGGACGGGGACGGTTTAGGGTCCAGGTGAGGGTACGACAACGCTTTAGGGGGAGCGTACGTGTGAGGGCGCGGGTTAGTGTCAGCGTACGGGTTAGGTTTAGGGGACGGGTGAGGGTCAGGCTTCGGGGAAGGGTTAGGGTTAGGGTTCGGGCTAGGGTTAGGGTTAGGGGACGGGGACGGTTTAGGGTCCAGGTGAGGGTACGACAACGCTTTAGGGGGAGCGTACGTGTGAGGGCGCGGGTTAATGTCAGCGTACGGGTTAGGATTAGGGGACGGGTGAGGGTCAGGCTTCGGGGCAGGGTTAGCGTTAGGGTTCGGGCTAGGGTTAGGGTTAGGGGACGGGGACGGTTTAGGGTCCAGGTGAGGGTACGACAACGCTTTAGGGGGAGCGTACGTGTGAGGGCGCGGGTTAGTGTCAGCGTACGGGTTAGGATTAGGGGACGGGTGAGGGTCAGGCTTCGGGGCAGGTTTAGGGTTAGGGTTCGGGCTAGGGTTAGGGTTAGGGGACGGGGACGGTTTAGGATCCAGGTGAGGGTACGACAACGCTTTAGGGGGAGCGTACGTGTGAGGGCGCGGGTTAGTGTCAGCGTACGGGTTAGGATTAGGGGACGGGTGAGGGTCAGGCTTCGGGGAAGGGTTAGGGTTAGGGTTCGGGCTAGGGTTAGGGTTAGGGGACGGGGACGGTTTAGGGTCCAGGTGAGGGTACGACAACGCTTTAGGGGGAGCGTACGTGTGAGGGCGCGGGTTAGTGTCAGCGTACGGGTTAGGATTAGGGGACGGGTGTGGGTCAGGCTTCGGGGAAGGGTTAGGGTTAGGGTTCGGGCTAGGGTTAGGGTTAGGGGACGGGGACGGTTTAGGGTCCAGGTGAGGGTACGACAACGCTTTAGGGGGAGCGTACGTGTGAGGGCGCGGGTTAGTGTCAGCGTACGGGTTAGGATTAGGGGACGGGTGAGGGTCAGGCTTCGGGGAAGGGTTAGGGTTAGGGTTCGGGCTAGGGTTAGGGTTAGGGGACGGGGACGGTTTAGGGTCCAGGTGAGGGTACGACAACGCTTTAGGGGGAGCGTACGTGTGAGGGCGCGGGTTAGTGTCAGCGTACGGGTTAGGATTAGGGGACGGGTGAGGGTCAGGCTTCGGGGAAGGGTTAGGGTTAGGGTTCGGGCTAGGGTTAGGGTTAGGGGACGGGGACGGTTTAGGGTCCAGGTGAGGGTACGACAACGCTTTAGGGGGAGCGTACGTGTGAGGGCGCGGGTTAGTGTCAGCGTACGGGTTAGGTTTAGGGGACGGGTGAGGGTCAGGCTTCGGGGAAGGGTTAGGGTTAGGGTTCGGGCTAGGGTTAGGGTTAGGGGACGGGGACGGTTTAGGGTCCAGGTGAGGGTACGACAACGCTTTAGGGGGAGCGTACGTGTGAGGGCGCGGGTTAGTGTCAGCGTACGGGTTAGGATTAGGGGACGGGTGAGGGTCAGGCTTCGGGGAAAGGTTAGGGTTAGGGTTCGGGCTAGGGTTAGGGTTAGGGGACGGGGACGGTTTAGGGTCCAGGTGAGGGTACGACAACGCTTTAGGGGGAGCGTACGTGTGAGGGCGCGGGTTAGTGTCAGCGTACGGGTTAGGATTAGGGGACGGGTGAGGGTCAGGCTTCGGGGAAGGGTTAGGGTTAGGGTTCGGGCTAGGGTTAGGGTTAGGGGACGGGGACGGTTTAGGGTCCAGGTGAGGGTACGACAACGCTTTAGGGGGAGCGTACGTGTGAGGGCGCGGGTTAGTGTCAGCGTACGGGTTAGGATTAGGGGACGGGTGAGGGTCAGGCTTTGGGGAAGGGTTAGGGTTAGGGTTCGGGCTAGGGTTAGGGTTAGGGGACGGGGACGGTTTAGGGTCCAGGTGAGGGTACGACAACGCTTTAGGGGGAGCGTACGTGTGAGGGCGCGGGTTAGTGTCAGCGTACGGGTTAGGATTAGGGGACGGGTGAGAGTCAGGCTTCGGGGAAGTGTTAGGGTTAGGGTTCGGGCTAGGGTTAGGGTTAGGGGACGGGGACGGTTTAGGGTCCAGGTGAGGGTACGACAACGCTTTAGGGGGAGCGTACGTGTGAGGGCGCGGGTTAGTGTCAGCGTACGGGTTAGGATTAGGGGACGGGTTAGGGTCAGGCTTCGGGGAAGGGTTAGGGTTAGGGTTCGGGCTAGGGTTAGGGTTAGGGGACGGGGACGGTTTAGGGTCCAGGTGAGGGTACGACAACGCTTTAGGGGGAGCGTACGTGTGAGGGCGTGGGTTAGTGTCAGCGTACGGGTTAGGATTAGGGGACGGGTGAGGGTCAGGCTTCGGGGAAGGGTTAGGGTTAGGGTTCGGGCTAGGGTTAGGGTTAGGGGACGGGGACGGTTTAGGGTCCAGGTGAGGGTACGACAACGCTTTAGGGGGAGCGTACGTGTGAGGGCGCGGGTTAGTGTCAGCGTACGGGTTAGGATTAGGGGACGGGTGAGGGTCAGGCTCTGGGGAAGGGTTAGGTATAGGGTTCGGGCTAGGGTTAGGGTTAGGGGACGGGGACGGGTTAGGGTCCAGGTGAGGGTACGACAACGCTTTAGGGGGAGCGTACGTGTGAGGGCGCGGGTTAGTGTCAGCGTACGGGTTAGGATTAGGGGACGGGTGAGGGTCAGGCTTCGGGGAAGGGTTAGGGTTAGGGTTCGGGCTAGGGTTAGGGTTAGGGGACGGGGACGGTTTAGGGTCCAGGTGAGGGTACGACAACGCTTTAGGGGGAGCGTACGTGTGAGGGCGCGGGTTAGTGTCAGCGTACGGGTTAGGATTAGGGGACGGGTGAGGGTCAGGCTTCGGGGAAGGGTTAGGGTTAGGGTTCGGGCTAGGGTTAGTGTTAGGGGACGGGGACGGTTTAGGGTCCAGGTGAGGGTACGACAACGCTTTAGGGGGAGCGTACGTGTGAGGGCGCGGGTTAGTGTCAGCGTACGGGTTAGGATTAGGGGACGGGTGAGGGTCAGGCTTCGGGGAAGGGTTAGGGTTAGGGTTCGGGCTAGGGTTAGGGTTAGGGGACGGGGACGGTTTAGGGTCCAGGTGAGGGTACGACAACGCTTTAGGGGGAGCGTACGTGTGAGGGCGCGGGTTAGTGTCAGCGTACGGGTTAGGATTAGGGGACGGGTGAGGGTCAGGCTTCGGGGCAGGGTTAGGGTTAGGGTTCGGGCTAGGGTTAGGGTTAGGGGACGGGGACGGTTTAGGGTCCAGGTGAGGGTACGACAACGCTTTAGGGGGAGCGTACGTGTGAGGGCGCGGGTTAGTGTCAGCGTACGGGTTAGGATTAGGGGACGGGTGAGGGTCAGGCTTCGGGGAAGGGTTAGGGTTAGGGTTCGGGCTAGGGTTAGGGTTAGGGGACGGGGACGGTTTAGGGTCCAGGTGAGGGTACGACAACGCTTTAGGGGGAGCGTACGTGTGAGGACGCGGGTTAGTGTCAGCGTACGGGTTAGGATTAGGGGACGGGTGAGGGTCAGGCTTCGGGGAAGGGTTAGGGTTAGGGTTCGGGCTAGGGTTAGGGTTAGGGGACGGGGACGGTTTAGGGTCCAGGTGAGGGTACGACAACGCTTTAAGGGGAGCGTACGTGTGAGAGCACGGGTTAGTGTCAGCGTACGGGTTAGGATTAGGGGACGGGTGAGGGTCAGGCTTCGGGGAAGGGTTAGGGTTAGGGTTCGGGCTAGGGTTAGGGTTAGGGGACGGGGACGGTTTAGGGTCCAGGTGAGGGTACGACAACGCTTTAGGGGGAGCGTACGTGTGAGGGCGCGGGTTAGTGTCAGCGTACGGGTTAGGATTAGGGGACGGGTGAGGGTCAGGCTTCGGGGAAGTGTTAGTGTTAGGGTTCGGGCTAGGGTTAGGGTTAGGGGACGGGGACGGTTTAGGGTCCAGGTGAGGGTACGACAACGCTTTAGGGGGAGCGTACGTGTGAGGGCGCGGGTTAGTGTCAGCGTACGGGTTAGGATTAGGGGACGGGTGAGGGTCAGGCTTCGGGGCAGGGTTAGGGTTAGGGTTCGGGCTAGGGTTAGGGTTAGGGGACGGGGACGGTTTAGGGTCCAGGTGAGGGTACGACAACGCTTTAGGGGGAGTGTACGTGTGAGGGCGCGGGTTAGTGTCAGCGTACGGGTTAGGATTAGGGGACGGGTGAGGGTCAGGCTTCGGGGAAGGGTTAGGGTTAGGGTTCGGGCTAGGGTTAGGGTTAGGGGACGGGGACGGTTTAGGGTCCAGGTGAGGGTACGACAACGCCTTAGGGGGAGCGTACGTGTGAGGGCGCGGGTTAGTGTCAGCGTACGGGTTAGGATTAGGGGACGGGTGAGGGTCAGGCTTCGGGGAAGGGTTAGGGTTAGGGTTCGGGCTAGGGTTAGGGTTAGGGGACGGGGACGGTTTAGGGTCCAGGTGAGGGTACGACAACGCTTTAGGGGGAGCGTACGTGTGAGGGCGCGGGTTAGTGTCAGTGTACGGGTTAGGATTAGGGGACGGGTGAGGGTCAGGCTTCGGGGAAGGGTTAGGGTTAGGGTTCGTGCTAGGGTTAGGGTTAGGGGACGGGGACGGTTTAGGGTCCAGGTGAGGGTACGACAACGCTTTAGGGGGAGCGTACGTGTGAGGGCGCGGGTTAGTGTCAGCGTACGGGTTAGGATTAGGGGACGGGTGAGGGTAAGGCTTCGGGGCAGGGTTAGGGTTAGGGTTCGGGCTAGGGTTAGGGTTAGGGGACGGGGACGGTTTAGGGTCCAGGTGAGGGTACGACAACGCTTTAGGGGGAGCGTACGTGTGAGGGCGCGGGTTAGTGTCAGCGTACGGGTTAGGATTAGGGGACGGGTGAGGGTCAGGCTTCGGGGAAGGGTTAGGGTTAGGGTTCGGGCTAGGGTTAGGGTTAGGGGACGGGGACGGTTTAGGGTCCAGGTGAGGGTACGACAACGCTTTAGGGGGAGCGTACGTGTGAGGGCGCGGGTTAGTGTCAGCGTACGGGTTAGGATTAGGGGACGGGTGAGGGTCAGGCTTCGGGGCAGGGTTAGGGTTAGGGTTCGGGCTAGGGTTAGGGTTAGGGGACGGGGACGGTTTAGGGTCCAGGTGAGGGTACGACAACGCTTTAGGGGGAGCGTACGTGTGAGGGCGCGGGTTAGTGTCAGCGTACGGGTTAGGATTAGGGGACGGGTGAGGGTCAGGCTTCGGGGAAGGGTTAGGGTTAGGGTTCGGGCTAGGGTTAGGGTTAGGGGACGGGGACGGTTTAGGGTCCAGGTGAGGGTACGACAACGCTTTAGGGGGAGCGTACGTGTGAGGGCGCGGGTTAGTGTCAGCGTACGGGTTAGGATTAGGGGACGGGTGAGGGTCAGGCTTCGGGGAAGGGTTAGGGTTAGGGTTCGGGCTAGGGTTAGGGTTAGGGGACGGGGACGGTTTAGGGTCCAGGTGAGGGTACGACAACGCTTTAGGGGGAGCGTACGTGTGAGGGCGCGGGTTAGTGTCAGCGTACGGGTTAGGATTAGGGGACGGGTGAGGGTCAGGCTTCGGGGAAGGGTTAGGGTTAGGGTTCGGGCTAGGGTTAGGGTTAGGGGACGGGGACGGTTTAGGGTCCAGGTGAGGGTACGACAACGCTTTAGGGGGAGCGTACGTGTGAGGGCGCGGGTTAGTGTCAGCGTACGGGTTAGGATTAGGGGACGGGTGAGGGTCAGGCTTTGGGGAAGGGTTAGGGTTAGGGTTCGGGCTAGGGTTAGGGTTAGGGGACGGGGACGGTTTAGGGTCCAGGTGAGGGTACGACAACGCTTTAGGGGGAGCGTACGTGTGAGGGCGCGGGTTAGTGTCAGCGTACGGGTTAGGATTAGGGGACGGGTGAGGGTCAGGCTTCGGGGAAAGGTTAGGGTTAGGGTTCGGGTTAGGGTTTGGGGACGGGGACGGTTTAGGGTCCAGGTGAGGGTACGACAACGCTTTAGGGGGAGCGTACGTGTGAGGGGGCGGGTTAGTGTCAGCGTACGGGTTAGGATTAGGGGACGGGTGAGGGTCAGGCTTCAGGGAAGTGTTAGGGTTAGGGTTCGGGCTAGGGTTAGGGTTAGGGGACGGGGACGGTTTAGAGTCCAGGTGAGGGTACGACAACGCTTTAGGGGGAGCGTACGTGTGAGGGCGCGGGTTAGTGTCAGCGTACGGGTTAGGATTAGGGGACGGGTGAGGGTCAGGCTTCGGGGAAGGGTTAGGGTTAGGGTTCGGGCTAGGGTTAGGGTTAGGGGACGGGGACGGTTTAGGGTCCAGGTGAGGGTACGACAACGCTTTAGGGGGAGCGTACGTGTGAGGGCGCGGGTTAGTGTCAGCGTACGGGTTAGGATTAGGGGACGGGTGAGGGTCAGGCTTCGGGGAAGGGTTAGGGTTAGGGTTCGGGCTAGGGTTAGGTTTAGGGGACGGGGACGGTTTAGGGTCCAGGTGAGGGTACGACAACGCTTTAGGGGGAGCGTACGTGTGAGGGCGCGGGTTAGTGTCAGCGTACGGGTTAGGATTAGGGGACGGGTGAGGGTCAGGCTTCGGGGAAGGGTTAGGGTTAGGGTTCGGGCTAGGGTTAGGGTTAGGGGACGGGGACGGTTTAGGCTCCAGGTGAGGGTACGACAACGCTTTAGGGGGAGCGTACGTGTGAGGGCGTGGGTTAGTGTCAGCGTACGGGTTAGGATTAGGGGACGGGTGAGGGTCAGGCTTCGGGGCAGGGTTAGGGTTAGGGTTCGGGCTAGGGTTAGGGTGAGGGGACGGGGACGGGTTAGGGTCCAGGTGAGGGTACGACAACGATTTAGGGGGAGCGTACGTGTGAGGGCGCGGGTTAGTGTCAGCGTACGGGTTAGGATTAGGGGACGGGTCAGTGTCAGGCTTCGGGGAAGGGTTAGGGTTAGGGTTCGGGCTAGGGTTAGGGTTAGGGGACGGGGACGGTTTAGGGTCCAGGTGAGGGTACGACAACGCTTTAGGGGGAGCATACGTGTGAGGGCGCGGGTTAGTGTCAGCGTACGGGTTAGGTTTAGGGGACGGGTGAGGGTCAGGCTTCGGGGAAGGGTTAGGGTTAGGGTTCGGGCTAGGGTTAGGGTTAGGGGACGGGGACGGTTTAGGGTCCAGGTGAGGGTACGACAACGCTTTAGGGGGAGCGTACGTGTGAGGGCGCGGGTTAGTGTCAGCGTACGGGTTAGGATTAGGGGACGGGTGAGGGTCAGGCTTCGGGGCAGGGTTAGGGTTAGGGTTCGGGCTAGGGTTAGGGTTAGGGGACGGGGACGGTTTAGGGTCCAGGTGAGGGTACGACAACGCTTTAGGGGGAGCGTACGTGTGAGGGCGCGGGTTAGTGACAGCGTACGGGTTAGGATTAGGGGACGGGTGAGGGTCAGGCTTCGGGGCAGGGTTAGGGTTAGGGTTCGGGCTAGGGTTAGGGTTAGGGGACGGGGACGGTTTAGGGTCCAGGTGAGGGTACGACAACGCTTTAGGGGGAGCGTACGTGTGAGGGCGCGGGTTAGTGTCAGCGTACGGGTTAGGATTAGGGGACGGGTGAGGGTCAGGCTTCGGGGAAGGGTTAGGGTTAGGGTTCGGGCTAGGGTTAGGGTTAGGGGACGGGGACGGTTTAGGGTCCAGGTGAGGGTACGACAACGCTTTAGGGGGAGCGTACGTGTGAGGGCGCGGGTTAGTGTCAGCGTACGGGTTAGGATTAGGGGACGGGTGAGGGTCAGGCTTCGGGGAAGGGTTAGGGTTAGGGTTCGGGCTAGGGTTAGGGTTAGGGGACGGGGACGGTTTAGGGTCCAGGTGAGGGTACGACAACGCTTTAGGGGGAGCGTACGTGTGAGGGCGCGGGTTAGTGTCAGCGTACGTGTTAGGATTAGGGGACGGGTGAGGGTCAGGCTTCGGGGAAGGGTTAGGGTTAGGGTTCGGGCTAGGGTTAGGGTTAGGGGACGGGGACGGTTTAGGGTCCAGGTGAGGGTACGACAACGCTTTAGGGGGAGCGTACTTGTGAGGGCGCGGGTTAGTGTCAGCGTACGGGTTAGGATTAGGGGACGGGTGAGGGTCAGGCTTCGGGGAAGGGTTAGGGTTAGGGTTCGGGCTAGGGTTAGGGTTAGGGGACGGGGACGGTTTAGGGTCCAGGTGAGGGTACGACAACGCTTTAGGGGGAGCGTACGTGTGAGGGCGCGAGTTAGTGTCAGCGTACGGGTTAGGATTAGGGGACGGGTGAGGGTCAGGCTTCGGGGCAGGGTTAGGGTTAGGGTTCGGGCTAGGGTTAGGGTTAGGGGACGGGGACGGGTTAGGGTCCAGGTGAGGGTACGACAACGCTTTAGGTTGAGCGTACGTGTGAGGGCGCAGGTTAGTGTCAGCGTACGGGTTAGGATTAGGGGACGGGTGAGGGTCAGGCTTCGGGGCAGGGTTAGGGTTAGGGTTCGGGCTAGGGTTAGGGTTAGGGAACGGGGACGGTTTAGGGTCCAGGTGAGGGTATGACAACGCTTTAGGGGGAGCGTACGTGTGAGGGCGCGGGTTAGTGTCAGCGTACGGGTTAGGATTAGGGGACGGGTGAGGGTCAGGCTTCGGGGCAGGGTTAGGGTTAGGGTTCGGGCTAGGGTTAGGGTTAGGGGACGGGGACGGTTTAGGGTCCAGGTGAGGGTACGACAACGCTTTAGGGGGAGCTTACGTGTGAGGGCGCGGGTTAGTGTCAGCGTACGGGTTAGGATTAGGGGACGGGTGAGGGTCAGGCTTCGGGGCAGGGTTAGGGTTAGTGTTCGGGCTAGGGTTAGGGTTAGGGGACGAGGACGGTTTAGGGTCCAGGTGAGGGTACGACAAGGCTTTAGGGGGAGCGTATGTGTGAGGGCGCGGGTTATTGTCAGCGTACGGGTTAGGATTCGGGGACGGGTGAGGGTCAGGCTTCGGGGAAGGGTTAGGGTTAGGGTTCGGGCTAGGGTTAGGGTTAGGGGACGGGGACGGTTTAGGGTCCAGGTGAGGGTACGACAACGCTTTAGGGGGAGCGTACGTGTGAGGGCGCGGGTTAGTGTCAGCGTACGGGTTAGGATTAGGGGACGGGTGAGGGTCAGGCTTCGGGGAAGGGTTAGGGTTAGGGTTCGGGCTAGGGTTAGGGTTAGGGGACGGGGACGGTTTAAGGTCCAGGTGAGGGTACGACAACGCTTTAGGGGGAGCGTACGTGTGAGCGCGCGGGTTAGTGTCAGCGTACGGGTTAGGATTAGGGGACGGGTGAGGGTCAGGCTTCGGGGAAGGGTTAGGGTTAGGGTTCGGGCTAGGGTTAGGGTTAGGGGACGGGGCCGGTTTAGGGTCCAGGTGAGGGTACGACAACGCTTTAGGGGGAGCGTACGTGTGAGGGCGCGGGTTAGTGTCAGCGTACGTGTTAGGATTAGGGGACGGGTGAGGGTCAGGCTTCGGGGAAGGGTTAGGGTTAGGGTTCGGGCTAGGGTTAGGGTTAGGGGACGGGGACGGTTTAGGGTCCAGGTGAGGGTACGACAACGCTTTAGGGGGAGCGTACGTGTGAGGGCGCGGGTTAGTGTCAGCGTACGGGTTAGGATTAGGGGACGGGTGAGGGTCAGGCTTCGGGGAAGGGTTAGGGTTAGGGTTCGGGCTAGGGTTAGGGTTAGGGGACGGGGACGGTTTAGGGTCCAGGTGAGGGTACGACAACGCTTTAGGGGGAGCGTACGTGTGAGGGCGCGAGTTAGTGTCAGCGTACGGGTTAGGATTAGGGGACGGGTGAGGGTCAGGCTTCGGGGCAGGGTTAGGGTTAGGGTTCGGGCTAGGGTTAGGGTTAGGGGACGGGGACGGGTTAGGGTCCAGGTGAGGGTACGACAACGCTTTAGGTTGAGCGTACGTGTGAGGGCGCAGGTTAGTGTCAGCGTACGGGTTAGGATTAGGGGACGGGTGAGGGTCAGGCTTCGGGGAAGGGTTAGGGTTAGGGTTCGGACTAGGGTTAGGGTTAGGGGACGGGGACGGTTTAGGGTCCAGGTGAGGGTATGACAACGCTTTAGGGGGAGCGTACGTGTGAGGGCGCGGGTTAGTGTCAGCGTACGGGTTAGGATTAGGGGACGGGTGAGGGTCAGGCTTCGGGGAAGGGTTAGGGTTAGGGTTCGGGCTAGGGTTAGGGTTAGGGGACGGGGACGGTTTAGCGTCCAGGTGAGGGTACGACAGCGCTTTAGGGGGAGCGTACGTGTGAGGGCGCGGGTTAGTGTCAGCGTACGGGTTAGGATTAGGGGACGGGTGAGGGTCAGGCTTCGGGGAAGGGTTAGGGTTAGGGTTCGGACTAGGGTTAGGGTTAGGGGACGGGGACGGTTTAGGGTCCAGGTGAGGGTACGACAACGCTTTAGGGGGAGCGTACGTGTGAGGGCGCGGGTTAGTGTCAGCGTACGGGTTAGGATTAGGGGACGGGTGAGGGTCAGGCTTCGGGGAAGGGTTAGGGTTAGGGTTCGGGCTAGGGTTAGGGTTAGGGGACGGGGACGGTTTAGGGTCCAGGTGAGGGTACGACAACGCTTTAGGGGGAGCGTACGTGTGAGGGCGCGGGTTAGTGTCAGCGTACGGGTTAGGATTAGGGGACGGGTGAGGGTCAGGCTTCGGGGCAGGGTTAGGGTTAGGGTTCGGGCTAGGGTTAGGGTTAGGGGACGGGGACGGTTTAGGGTCCAGGTGAGGGTACGACAACGCTTTAGGGGGAGCGTACGTGTGAGGGCGCGGGTTAGTGTCAGCGTACGGGTTAGGATTAGGGGACGGGTGAGGGTCAGGCTTCGGGGCAGGGTTAGGGTTAGGGTTCGGGCTAGGGTTAGGGTTAGGGGACGGGGACGGTTTAGGGTCCAGGTGAGGGTACGACAACGCTTTAGGGGGAGCGTACGTGTGAGGGCGCGGGTTAGTGTCAGCGTACGGGTTAGGATTAGGGGACGGGTGAGGGTCAGGCTTCGGGGCAGGGTTAGGGTTAGTGTTTGGGCTAGGGTTAGGGTTAGGGGACGGGGACGGTTTAGGGTCCAGGTGAGGGTACGACAAGGCTTTAGGGGGAGCGTATGTGTGAGGGCGCGGGTTAGTGTCAGCGTACGGGTTAGGATTCGGGGACGGGTGAGGGTCAGGCTTCGGGGAAGGGTTAGGGTTAGGGTTCGGGCTAGGGTTAGGGTTAGGGGACGGGGACGGTTTAGGGTCCAGGTGAGGGTACGACAACGCTTTAGGGGGAGCGTACGTGTGAGGGCGCGGGTTAGTGTCAGCGTACGGGTTAGGATTAGGGGACGGGTGAGGGTCAGGCTTCGGGGAAGGGTTAGGGTTAGGGTTCGGGCTAGGGTTAGGGTTAGGGGACGGGGACGGTTTAGGGTCCAGGTGAGGGTACGACAACGCTTTAGGGGGAGCGTACGTGTGAGCGCGCGGGTTAGTGTCAGCGTACGGGTTAGGATTAGGGGACGGGTGAGGGTCAGGCTTCGGGGAAGGGTTAGGGTTAGGGTTCGGGCTAGGGTTAGGGTTAGGGGACGGGGACGGTTTAGGGTCCAGGTGAGGGTACGACAACGCTTTAGGGGGAGCGTACGTGTGAGGGCGCGGGTTAGTGTCAGCGTACGGGTTAGGATTAGGGGACGGGTGAGGGTCAGGCTTCGGGGAAGGGTTAGGGTTAGGGTTCGGGCTAGGGTTAGGGTTAGGGGACGGGGACGGTTTAGGGTCCAGGTGAGGGTACGACAACGCTTTAGGGGGAGCGTACGTGTGAGGGCGCGGGTTAGTGTCAGCGTACGGGTTAGGATTAGGGGACGGGTGAGGGTCAGGCTTCGGGGAAGGGTTAGGGTTAGGGTTCGAGCTAGGGTTAGGGTTAGGGGACGGGGACGGTTTAGGGTCCAGGTGAGGGTACGACAACGCTTTAGGGGGAGCGTACGTGTGAGGGCGCGGGTTAGTGTCAGCGTACGGGTTAGGATTAGGGGACGGGTGAGGGTCAGGCTTCGGGGAAGGGTTAGGGTTAGGGTTCGGGCTAGGGTTAGGGTTAGGGGACGGGGACGGTTTAGGGTCCAGGTGAGGGTACGACAACGCTTTAGGGGGAGCGTACGTGTGAGGGCGCGGGTTAGTGTCAGCGTACGGGTTAGGATTAGGGGACGGGTGAGGGTCAGGCTTCGGGGAAGGGTTAGGGTTAGGGTTCGGGCTAGGGTTAGGGTTAGGGGACGGGGACGGTTTAGGGTCCAGGTGAGGGTACGACAACGCTTTAGGGGGAGCGTACGTGTGAGGGCGCGGGTTAGTGTCAGCGTACGGGTTAGGATTAGGGGACGGGTGAGGGTCAGGCTTCGGGGAAGGGTTAGGGTTAGGGTTCGGGCTAGGGTTAGGGTTAGGGGACGGGGACGGTTTAGGGTCCAGGTGAGGGTACGACAACGCTTTAGGGGGAGCGTACGTGTGAGGGCGCGGGTTAGTGTCAGCGTACGGGTTAGGATTAGGGGACGGGTGAGGGTCAGGCTTCGGGGAAGGGTTAGGGTTAGGGTTCGGGCTAGGGTTAGGGTTAGGGGACGGGGACGGTTTAGGGTCCAGGTGAGCGTACGACAACGCTTTAGGGGGAGCGTACGTGTGAGGGCGCGGGTTAGTGTCAGCGTACGGGTTAGGATTAGGGGACGGGTGAGGGTCAGGCTTCGGGGAAGGTTTAGGGTTAGGGTTCGGGCTAGGGTTAGGGTTAGGGGACGGGGACGGTTTAGGGTCCAGGTGAGGGTACGACAACGCTTTAGGGGGAGCGTACGTGTGAGGGCGCGGGTTACTGTCAGCGTACGGGTTAGGATTATGGGACGGGTGAGGGTCAGGCTTCGGGGAAGGGTTAGGGTTAGGGTTCGGGCTAGGGTTAGGGTTAGGGGACGGGGACGGTTTAGGGTCCAGGTGAGGGTACGACAACGCTTTAGGGGGAGCGTACGTGTGAGGGCGCGGGTTAGTGTCAGCGTACAGGTTAGGATTAGGGGACGGGTGAGGGTCAGGCTTCGGGGAAGTGTTAGGGTTAGGGTTCGGGCTAGGGTTAGGGTTAGGGGACGGGGACGGTTTAGGGTCCAGGTGAGGGTACGACAACGCTTTAGAGGGAGCGTACGTGTGAGGACGCGGGTTAGTGTCAGCGTACGGGTTAGGATTAGGGGACGGGTGAGGGTCAGGCTTCGGGGAAGGGTTAGGGTTAGGGTTCGGGCTAGGGTTAGGGTTAGGGGACTGGGACGGTATAGGGTCCAGGTGAGGGTACGACAACGCTTTAGGGGGAGCGTACGTGTGAGTGCGCGGGTTAGTGTCAGCGTACGGCTTAGGATTAGGGGACGGGTGAGGGTCAGGCTTCGGGGAAGGGTTAGGGTTAGGGTTCGGGCTAGGGTTAGGGTTAGGGGACGGGGACGGTTTAGGGTCCAGGTGAGGGTACGACAACGATTTAGGGGGAGCGTACGTGTGAGGGCGCGGGTTAGTGTCAGCGTACAGGTTAGGATTAGGGGACGGGTGAGGGTCAGGCTTCGGGGCAGGGTTAGGGTTAGGGTTCGGGCTAGGGTTAGGGTTAGGGGACGGGGACGGTTTAGGGTCCAGGTGAGGGTACGACAACGCTTTAGGGGGAGCGTACGTGTGAGGGCGCGGGTTAGTGTCTGCGTACGGGTTAGGATTAGGGGACGGGTGAGGGTCAGGCTTCGGGGCAGGGTTAGGGTTAGGGTTCGGGCTAGGGTTAGGGTTAGGGGACGGGGACGGTTTAGGGTCCAGGTGAGGGTACGACAACGCTTTAGGGGGAGCGTACGTGTGAGGGCGCGGGTTAGTGTCAGCGTACGGGTTAGGATTAGGGGACGGGTGAGGGTCAGGCTTCGGGGAAGGGTTAGGGTTAGGGTTCGGGCTAGGGTTAGGGTTAGGGGACGGGGACGGTTTAGGGTCCAGGTGAGGGTACGACAACGCTTTAGGGGGAGCGTACGTGTGAGGGCGCGGGTTAGTGTCAGCGTACGGGTTAGGATTAGGGGACGGGTGAAGGTCAGGCTTCGTCGAAGGGTTAGGGTTAGGGTTCGGGCTAGGGTTAGGGTTAGGGGACGGGGACGGTTTAGGGTCCAGGTGAGGGTACGACAACGCTTTAGGGGGAGCGTACGTGTGAGGGCGCGGGTTAGTGTCAGCGTACGGGTTAGGATTAGGGGACGGGTGAGGGTCAGGCTTCGGGGAAGGGTTAGGGTTAGGGTTCGGGCTAGGGTTAGGGTTAGGGGACGGGGACGGTTTAGGGTCCAGGTGAGGGTACGACAACGCTTTAGGGGGAGCGTACGTGTGAGGGCGCGGGTTAGTGTCAGCGTACGGGTTAGGATTAGGGGACGGGTGAGGGTCAGGCTTCGGGGAAGGGTTAGGGTTAGGGTTCGGGCTAGGGTTAGGGTTAGGGGACGGGGACGGTTTAGGGTCCAGGTGAGGGTACGACAACGCTTTAGGGGGAGCGTACGTGTGAGGGCGCGGGTTAGTGTCAGCGTACGGGTTAGGATTAGGGGACGGGTTAGGGTCAGGCTTCGGGTAAGGGTTAGGGTTAGGGTTCGGGCTAGGGTTAGGGTTAGGGGACGGGGACGGTTTAGGGTCCAGGTGAGGGTACGACAACGCTTTAGGGGGAGTGTACGTGTGAGGGCGCGGGTTAGTGTCAGCGTACGGGTTAGGATTAGGGGACGGGTGAGGGTCAGGCTTCGGGGAAAGGTTAGGGTTAGGGTTCGGGTTAGGGTTAGGGGACGGGGACGGTTTAGGGTCCAGGTGAGGGTACGACAATGCTTTAGGGGGAGCGTACGTGTGAGGGCGCGGGTTAGTGTCAGCGTACGGGTTAGGATTAGGGGACGGGTGAGGGTCAGGCTTAAGGGAAGTGTTAGGGTTAGGGTTCGGGCTAGGGTTAGGGTTAGGGGACGGGGACGGTTTAGGGTCCAGGTGAGGGTACGACAACGCTTTAGGGGGAGCGTACGTGTGAGGGCGCGGGTTAGTGTCAGCGTACGGGTTAGGATTAGGGGACGGGTGAGGGTCAGGCTTCGGGGAAGGGTTAGGGTTAGGGTTCGGGCTAGGGTTAGGGTTAGGGGACGGGGACGGTTTAGGGTCCAGGTGAGGGTACGACAACGCTTTAGGGGGAGCGTACGTGTGAGGGCGCGGGTTAGTGTCAGCGTACGGGTTAGGATTAGGGGACGGGTGAGGGTCAGGCTTCGGGGAAGGGTTAGGGTTAGGGTTCGGGCTAGGGTTAGGGTTAGGGGACGGGGACGGTTTAGGGTCCAGGTGAGGGTACGACAACGCTTTAGGGGGAGCGTACGTGTGAGGGCGCGGGTTAGTGTCAGCGTCCGGGTTAGGATTAGGGGACGGGTGATGGTCAGGCTTCGGGGAAGGTTTAGGGTTAGGGTTCGGGCTAGGGTTAGGGTTAGGGGACGGGGACGGTTTAGGGTCCAGGTGAGGGTACGACAACGCTTTAGGGGGAGCGTACGTGTGAGGGCGCGTGTTAGTGTCAGCGTACGGGTTAGGATGAGGGGACGGGTGAGGGTCAGGCTTCGGGGAAGGGTTAGGGTTAGGGTTCGGGCTAGGGTTAGGGTTAGGGGACGGGGACGGTTTAGGGTCCAGGTGAGGGTACGACAAAGCTTTAGGGGGAGCGTACGTGTGAGGGCGCGGGTTAGTGTCAGCGTACGGGTTAGGATTAGGGGACGGGTGAGGGTCAGGCTTCGGGGAAGGGTTAGGGTTAGGGTTCGGGCTAGGGTTAGGGTTAGGGGACGGGGACGGTTTAGGGTCCAGGTGAGGGTACGGCAACGCTTTAGGGGGAGCGTACGTGTGAGGGCGCGGGTTAGTGTCAGCGTACGGGTTAGGATTAGGGGACGGGTGAGGGTCAGTCTTCGGGGAAGGGTTAGGGTTAGGGTTCGGGCTAGGGTTAGGGTTAGGGGACGGGGACGGTTTAGGGTTCAGGTGAGGGTACGGCAACGCTTTAGGGGGAGCGTACGTGTGAGGGCGCGGGTTAGTGTCAGCGTCCGGGTTAGGATTAGGGGACGGGTGAGGGTCAGGCTTCGGGGAAGGGTTAGGGTTAGGGTTCGGGCTAGGGTTAGGGTTAGGGGACGGGGACGGTTTAGGGTCCAGGTGAGGGTACGACAACGCTTTAGGGGGAGCGTACGTGTGAGGGCGCGTGTTAGTGTCAGCGTACGGGTTAGGATGAGGGGACGGGTGAGGGTCAGGCTTCGGGGAAGGGTTAGGGTTAGGGTTCGGGCTAGGGTTAGGGTTAGGGGACGGGGACGGTTTAGGGTCCGGGTGAGGGTACGACAACGCTTTAGGGGGAGCGTACGTGTGAGGGCGCGGGTTAGTGTCAGCGTACGGGTTAGGATTAGGGGACGGGTGAGGGTCAGGCTTCGGGGAAGGGTTAGGGTTAGGGTTCGGGCTAGGGTTAGGGTTAGGGGACGGGGACGGTTTAGGGTCCAGGTGAGGGTACGGCAACGCTTTAGGGGGAGTGTACGTGTGAGGGCGCGGGTTAGTGTCAGCGTACGGGTTAGGTTTAGGGGACGGGTGAGGGTCAGGCTTCGGGGAAGGGTTAGGGTTAGGGTTCGGGCTAGGGTTAGGGTTAGGGGACGGGGACGGTTTAGGGTCCAGGTGAGGGCACGACAACGCTTTAGGGGGAGCGTACGTGTGAGGGCGCGGGTTAGTGTCAGCGTACGGGTTAGGATTAGGGGACGGGTGAGGGTCAGGCTTCGGGGAAGGGTTAGGGTTAGGGTTCGGGCTAGGGTTAGGGTTAGGGGACGGGGACGGTTTAGGGTCCAGGTGAGGGTACGACAACGCTTTAGGGGGAGCGTACGTGTGAGGGCGCGGGTTAGTGTCAGCGTACGGGTTAGGATTAGGGGACGGGTGAGGGTCAGGCTTCGGGGAAGGGTTAGGGTTAGGGTTCGGGCTAGGGTTAGGGTTAGGGGACGGGGACGGTTTAGGGTCCAGGTGAGGGTACGACAACGCTTTAGGGGGAGCGTACGTGTGAGGGCGCGGGTTAGTGTCAGCGTACGGGTTAGGATTAGGGGACGGGTGAGGGTCAGGCTTCGGGGAAGGGTTAGGGTTAGGGTTCGGGCTAGGGTTAGGGTTAGGGGACGGGGACGGTTTAGGGTCCAGGTGAGGGTACGACAACGCTTTAGGGGGAGCGTACGTGTGAGGGCGCGGGTTAGTGTCAGCGTACGGGTTAGGATTATGGGACGGGTGAGGGTCAGGCTTCGGGGAAGGGTTAGGGTTAGGGTTCGGGCTAGGGTTAGGGTTAGGGGACGGGGACGGTTTAGGGTCCAGGTGAGGGTACGACAACGCTTTAGGGGGAGCGTACGTGTGAGGGCGCGGGTTAGTGTCAGCGTACGGGTTAGGATTAGGGGACGGGTGAGGGTCAGGCTTCGGGGAAGGGTTAGGGTTAGGGTTCGGGCTAGGGTTAGGGTTAGGGGACGGGGACGGTTTAGGGTCCAGGTGAGGGTACGACAACGCTTTAGAGGGAGCGTACGTGTGAGGGCGCGGTTTAGTGTCAGCGTACGGGTTAGGATTAGGGGACGGGTGAGGGTCAGGCTTCGGGGAAGGGTTAGGGTTAGGGTTCGGGCTAGGGTTAGGGTTAGGGGACGGGGACGGTATAGGGTCCAGGTGAGTGTACGACAACGCTTTAGGGGCAGCGTACGTGTGAGGGCGCGGGTTAGTGTCAGCGTACGGCTTAGGATTAGGGGACGGGTGAGGGTCAGGCTTCGGGGAAGGGTTAGGGTTAGGGTTCGGGCTAGGGTTAGGGTTAGGGGACGGGGACGGTTTAGGGTCCAGGTGAGGGTACGACAACGCTTTAGGGGGAGCGTACGTGTGAGGGCGTGGGTTAGTGTCAGCGTACGGGTTAGGATTAGGGGACGGGTGAGGGTCAGGCTTCGGGGCAGGGTTAGGGTTAGGGTTCGGGCTAGGGTTAGGGTTAGGGGACGGGGACGGTTTAGGGTCCAGGTGAGGGTACGACAACGCTTTAGGGGGAGCGTACGTGTGAGGGCGCGGGTTAGTGTCAGCGTACGGGTTAGGATTAGGGGACGGGTGAGGGTCAGGCTTCGGGGAAGGGTTAGGGTTAGGGTTCGGGCTAGGGTTAGGGTTAGGGGACGGGGACGGTTTAGGGTCCAGGTGAGGGTACGACAACGCTTTAGGGGGAGCGTACGTGTGAGGGCGCGGGTTAGTGTCAGCGTACGGGTTAGGATTAGGGGACGGGTGAGGGTCAGGCTTCGGGGAAGGGTTAGGGTTAGGGTTCGGGCTAGGGTTAGGGTTAGGGGACGGGGACGGTTTAGGGTCCAGGTGAGGGTACGACAACGCTTTAGGGGGAGCGTACGTGTGAGGGCGCGGGTTAGTGTCAGCGTACGGGTTAGGATTAGGGGACGGGTGAGGGTGAGGCTTCGGGGAAGGGTTAGGGTTAGGGTTCGGGCTAGGGTTAGGGTTAGGGGACGGGGACGGTTTAGGGTCCAGGTGAGGGTACGACAACGCTTTAGGGGGAGCGTACGTGTGAGGGCGCGGGTTAGTGTCAGCGTACGGGTTAGGATTAGGGGACGGGTGAGGGTCAGGCTTCGGGGAAGGGTTAGGGTTAGGGTTCGGGCTAGGGTTAGGGTTAGGGGACGGGGACGGTTTAGGGTCCAGGTGAGGGTACGACAACGCTTTAGGGGGAGCGTACGTGTGAGGGCGCGGGTTAGTGTCAGCGTACGGGTTAGGATTAGGGGACGGGTGAGGGTCAGGCTTCGGGGAAGGGTTAGGGTTAGGGTTCGGGCTAGGGTTAGGGTTAGGGGACGGGGACGGTTTAGGGTCCAGGTGAGGGTACGACAACGCTTTAGGGGGAGCGTACGTGTGAGGGCGCGGGTTAGTGTCAGCGTCCGGGTTAGGATTAGGGGACGGGTGATGGTCAGGCTTCGGGGAAGGTTTAGGGTTAGGGTTCGGGCTAGGGTTAGGGTTAGGGGACGGGGACGGTTTAGGGTCCAGGTGAGGGTACGACAACGCTTTAGGGGGAGCGTACGTGTGAGGGCGCGTGTTAGTGTCAGCGTACGGGTTAGGATGAGGGGACGGGTGAGGGTCAGGCTTCGGGGAAGGGTTAGGGTTAGGGTTCGGGCTAGGGTTAGGGTTAGGGGACGGGGACGGTTTAGGGTCCAGGTGAGGGTACGACAACGCTTTAGGGGGAGCGTACGTGTGAGGGCGCGGGTTAGTGTCAGCGTACGGGTTAGGATTAGGGGACGGGTGAGGGTCAGGCTTCGGGGAAGGGTTAGGGTTAGGGTTCGGGCTAGGGTTAGGGTTAGGGGACGGGGACGGTTTAGGGTCCAGGTGAGGGTACGACAACGCTTTAGGGGGAGCGTACGTGTGAGGGCGCGGGTTAGTGTCAGCGTACGGGTTAGGATTAGGGGACGGGTGAGGGTCAGGCTTCGGGGAAGGGTTAGGGTTAGGGTTCGGGCTAGGGTTAGGGTTAGGGGACGGGGACGGTTTAGGGTCCAGGTGAGGGTACGACAACGCTTTAGGGGGAGCGTACGTGTGAGGGCGCGGGTTAGTGTCAGCGTACGGGTTAGGATTATGGGACGGGTGAGGGTCAGGCTTCGGGGAAGGGTTAGGGTTAGGGTTCGGGCTAGGGTTAGGGTTAGGGGACGGGGACGGTTTAGGGTCCAGGTGAGGGTACGACAACGCTTTAGGGGGAGCGTACGTGTGAGGGCGCGGGTTAGTGTCAGCGTACGGGTTAGGATTAGGGGACGGGTGAGGGTCAGGCTTCGGGGAAGGGTTAGGGTTAGGGTTCGGGCTAGGGTTAGGGTTAGGGGACGGGGACGGTTTAGGGTCCAGGTGAGGGTACGACAACGCTTTAGAGGGAGCGTACGTGTGAGGGCGCGGTTTAGTGTCAGCGTACGGGTTAGGATTAGGGGACGGGTGAGGGTCAGGCTTCGGGGAAGGGTTAGGGTTAGGGTTCGGGCTAGGGTTAGGGTTAGGGGACGGGGACGGTATAGGGTCCAGGTGAGTGTACGACAACGCTTTAGGGGCAGCGTACGTGTGAGGGCGCGGGTTAGTGTCAGCGTACGGCTTAGGATTAGGGGACGGGTGAGGGTCAGGCTTCGGGGAAGGGTTAGGGTTAGGGTTCGGGCTAGGGTTAGGGTTAGGGGACGGGGACGGTTTAGGGTCCAGGTGAGGGTACGACAACGCTTTAGGGGGAGCGTACGTGTGAGGGCGTGGGTTAGTGTCAGCGTACGGGTTAGGATTAGGGGACGGGTGAGGGTCAGGCTTCGGGGCAGGGTTAGGGTTAGGGTTCGGGCTAGGGTTAGGGTTAGGGGACGGGGACGGTTTAGGGTCCAGGTGAGGGTACGACAACGCTTTAGGGGGAGCGTACGTGTGAGGGCGCGGGTTAGTGTCAGCGTACGGGTTAGGATTAGGGGACGGGTGAGGGTCAGGCTTCGGGGAAGGGTTAGGGTTAGGGTTCGGGCTAGGGTTAGGGTTAGGGGACGGGGACGGTTTAGGGTCCAGGTGAGGGTACGACAACGCTTTAGGGGGAGCGTACGTGTGAGGGCGCGGGTTAGTGTCAGCGTACGGGTTAGGATTAGGGGACGGGTGAGGGTCAGGCTTCGGGGAAGGGTTAGGGTTAGGGTTCGGGCTAGGGTTAGGGTTAGGGGACGGGGACGGTTTAGGGTCCAGGTGAGGGTACGACAACGCTTTAGGGGGAGCGTACGTGTGAGGGCGCGGGTTAGTGTCAGCGTACGGGTTAGGATTAGGGGACGGGTGAGGGTGAGGCTTCGGGGAAGGGTTAGGGTTAGGGTTCGGGCTAGGGTTAGGGTTAGGGGACGGGGACGGTTTAGGGTCCAGGTGAGGGTACGACAACGCTTTAGGGGGAGCGTACGTGTGAGGGCGCGGGTTAGTGTCAGCGTACGGGTTAGGATTAGGGGACGGGTGAGGGTCAGGCTTCGGGGAAGGGTTAGGGTTAGGGTTCGGGCTAGGGTTAGGGTTAGGGGACGGGGACGGTTTAGGGTCCAGGTGAGGGTACGACAACGCTTTAGGGGGAGCGTACGTGTGAGGGCGCGGGTTAGTGTCAGCGTACGGGTTAGGATTAGGGGACGGGTGAGGGTCAGGCTTCGGGGAAGGGTTAGGGTTAGGGTTCGGGCTAGGGTTAGGGTTAGGGGACGGGGACGGTTTAGGGTCCAGGTGAGGGTACGACAACGCTTTAGGGGGAGCGTACGTGTGAGGGCGCGGGTTAGTGTCAGCGTCCGGGTTAGGATTAGGGGACGGGTGATGGTCAGGCTTCGGGGAAGGTTTAGGGTTAGGGTTCGGGCTAGGGTTAGGGTTAGGGGACGGGGACGGTTTAGGGTCCAGGTGAGGGTACGACAACGCTTTAGGGGGAGCGTACGTGTGAGGGCGCGTGTTAGTGTCAGCGTACGGGTTAGGATGAGGGGACGGGTGAGGGTCAGGCTTCGGGGAAGGGTTAGGGTTAGGGTTCGGGCTAGGGTTAGGGTTAGGGGACGGGGACGGTTTAGGGTCCAGGTGAGGGTACGACAAAGCTTTAGGGGGAGCGTACGTGTGAGGGCGCGGGTTAGTGTCAGCGTACGGGTTAGGATTAGGGGACGGGTGAGGGTCAGGCTTCGGGGAAGGGTTAGGGTTAGGGTTCGGGCTAGGGTTAGGGTTAGGGGACGGGGACGGTTTAGGGTCCAGGTGAGGGTACGGCAACGCTTTAGGGGGAGCGTACGTGTGAGGGCGCGGGTTAGTGTCAGCGTACGGGTTAGGATTAGGGGACGGGTGAGGGTCAGGCTTCGGGGAAGGGTTAGGGTTAGGGTTCGGGCTAGGGTTAGGGTTAGGGGACGGGGACGGTTTAGGGTTCAGGTGAGGGTACGGCAACGCTTTAGGGGGAGCGTACGTGTGAGGGCGCGGGTTAGTGTCAGCGTCCGGGTTAGGATTAGGGGACGGGTGAGGGTCAGGCTTCGGGGAAGGGTTAGGGTTAGGGTTCGGGCTAGGGTTAGGGTTAGGGGACGGGGACGGTTTAGGGTCCAGGTGAGGGTACGACAACGCTTTAGGGGGAGCGTACGTGTGAGGGCGCGTGTTAGTGTCAGCGTACGGGTTAGGATGGGGGGACGGGTGAGGGTCAGGCTTCGGGGAAGGGTTAGGGTTAGGGTTCGGGCTAGGGTTAGGGTTAGGGGACGGGGACGGTTTAGGGTCCGGGTGAGGGTACGACAACGCTTTAGGGGGAGCGTACGTGTGAGGGCGCGGGTTAGTGTCAGCGTACGGGTTAGGATTAGGGGACGGGTGAGGGTCAGGCTTCGGGGAAGGGTTAGGGTTAGGGTTCGGGCTAGGGTTAGGGTTAGGGGACGGGGACGGTTTAGGGTCCAGGTGAGGGTACGGCAACGCTTTAGGGGGAGTGTACGTGTGAGGGCGCGGGTTAGTGTCAGCGTACGGGTTAGGTTTAGGGGACGGGTGAGGGTCAGGCTTCGGGGAAGGGTTAGGGTTAGGGTTCGGGCTAGGGTTAGGGTTAGGGGACGGGGACGGTTTAGGGTCCAGGTGAGGGCACGACAACGCTTTAGGGGGAGCGTACGTGTGAGGGCGCGGGTTAGTGTCAGCGTACGGGTTAGGATTAGGGGACGGGTGAGGGTCAGGCTTCGGGGAAGGGTTAGGGTTAGGGTTCGGGCTAGGGTTAGGGTTAGGGGACGGGGACGGTTTAGGGTCCAGGTGAGGGTACGACAACGCTTTAGGGGGAGCGTACGTGTGAGGGCGCGGGTTAGTGTCAGCGTACGGGTTAGGATTAGGGGACGGGTGAGGGTCAGGCTTCGGGGAAGGGTTAGGGTTAGGGTTCGGGCTAGGGTTAGGGTTAGGGGACGGGGACGGTTTAGGGTCCAGGTGAGGGTACGACAACGCTTTAGGGGGAGCGTACGTGTGAGGGCGCGGGTTAGTGTCAGCGTACGGGTTAGGATTAGGGGACGGGTGAGGGTCAGGCTTCGGGGAAGGGTTAGGGTTAGGGTTCGGGCTAGGGTTAGGGTTAGGGGACGGGGACGGTTTAGGGTCCAGGTGAGGGTACGACAACGCTTTAGGGGGAGCGTACGTGTGAGGGCGCGGGTTAGTGTCAGCGTACGGGTTAGGATTATGGGACGGGTGAGGGTCAGGCTTCGGGGAAGGGTTAGGGTTAGGGTTCGGGCTAGGGTTAGGGTTAGGGGACGGGGACGGTTTAGGGTCCAGGTGAGGGTACGACAACGCTTTAGGGGGAGCGTACGTGTGAGGGCGCGGGTTAGTGTCAGCGTACGGGTTAGGATTAGGGGACGGGTGAGGGTCAGGCTTCGGGGAAGGGTTAGGGTTAGGGTTCGGGCTAGGGTTAGGGTTAGGGGACGGGGACGGTTTAGGGTCCAGGTGAGGGTACGACAACGCTTTAGAGGGAGCGTACGTGTGAGGGCGCGGTTTAGTGTCAGCGTACGGGTTAGGATTAGGGGACGGGTGAGGGTCAGGCTTCGGGGAAGGGTTAGGGTTAGGGTTCGGGCTAGGGTTAGGGTTAGGGGACGGGGACGGTATAGGGTCCAGGTGAGGGTACGACAACGCTTTAGGGGGAGCGTACGTGTGAGGGCGCGGGTTAGTGTCAGCGTACGGGTTAGGATTAGGGGACGGGTGAGGGTCAGGCTTCGGGGAAGGGTTAGGGTTAGGGTTCGGGCTAGGGTTAGGGTTAGGGGACGGGGACGGTTTAGGGTCCAGGTGAGGGTACGACAACGCTTTAGAGGGAGCGTACGTGTGAGGGCGCGGTTTAGTGTCAGCGTACGGGTTAGGATTAGGGGACGGGTGAGGGTCAGGCTTCGGGGAAGGGTTAGGGTTAGGGTTCGGGCTAGGGTTAGGGTTAGGGGACGGGGACGGTATAGGGTCCAGGTGAGTGTACGACAACGCTTTAGGGGCAGCGTACGTGTGAGGGCGCGGGTTAGTGTCAGCGTACGGCTTAGGATTAGGGGACGGGTGAGGGTCAGGCTTCGGGGAAGGGTTAGGGTTAGGGTTCGGGCTAGGGTTAGGGTTAGGGGACGGGGACGGTTTAGGGTCCAGGTGAGGGTACGACAACGCTTTAGGGGGAGCGTACGTGTGAGGGCGTGGGTTAGTGTCAGCGTACGGGTTAGGATTAGGGGACGGGTGAGGGTCAGGCTTCGGGGCAGGGTTAGGGTTAGGGTTCGGGCTAGGGTTAGGGTTAGGGGACGGGGACGGTTTAGGGTCCAGGTGAGGGTACGACAACGCTTTAGGGGGAGCGTACGTGTGAGGGCGCGGGTTAGTGTCAGCGTACGGGTTAGGATTAGGGGACGGGTGAGGGTCAGGCTTCGGGGAAGGGTTAGGGTTAGGGTTCGGGCTAGGGTTAGGGTTAGGGGACGGGGACGGTTTAGGGTCCAGGTGAGGGTACGACAACGCTTTAGGGGGAGCGTACGTGTGAGGGCGCGGGTTAGTGTCAGCGTACGGGTTAGGATTAGGGGACGGGTGAGGGTCAGGCTTCGGGGAAGGGTTAGGGTTAGGGTTCGGGCTAGGGTTAGGGTTAGGGGACGGGGACGGTTTAGGGTCCAGGTGAGGGTACGACAACGCTTTAGGGGGAGCGTACGTGTGAGGGCGCGGGTTAGTGTCAGCGTACGGGTTAGGATTAGGGGACGGGTGAGGGTGAGGCTTCGGGGAAGGGTTAGGGTTAGGGTTCGGGCTAGGGTTAGGGTTAGGGGACGGGGACGGTTTAGGGTCCAGGTGAGGGTACGACAACGCTTTAGGGGGAGCGTACGTGTGAGGGCGCGGGTTAGTGTCAGCGTACGGGTTAGGATTAGGGGACGGGTGAGGGTCAGGCTTCGGGGAAGGGTTAGGGTTAGGGTTCGGGCTAGGGTTAGGGTTAGGGGACGGGGACGGTTTAGGGTCCAGGTGAGGGTACGACAACGCTTTAGGGGGAGCGTACGTGTGAGGGCGCGGGTTAGTGTCAGCGTACGGGTTAGGATTAGGGGACGGGTGAGGGTCAGGCTTCGGGGAAGGGTTAGGGTTAGGGTTCGGGCTAGGGTTAGGGTTAGGGGACGGGGACGGTTTAGGGTCCAGGTGAGGGTACGACAACGCTTTAGGGGGAGCGTACGTGTGAGGGCGCGGGTTAGTGTCAGCGTCCGGGTTAGGATTAGGGGACGGGTGATGGTCAGGCTTCGGGGAAGGTTTAGGGTTAGGGTTCGGGCTAGGGTTAGGGTTAGGGGACGGGGACGGTTTAGGGTCCAGGTGAGGGTACGACAACGCTTTAGGGGGAGCGTACGTGTGAGGGCGCGTGTTAGTGTCAGCGTACGGGTTAGGATGAGGGGACGGGTGAGGGTCAGGCTTCGGGGAAGGGTTAGGGTTAGGGTTCGGGCTAGGGTTAGGGTTAGGGGACGGGGACGGTTTAGGGTCCAGGTGAGGGTACGACAAAGCTTTAGGGGGAGCGTACGTGTGAGGGCGCGGGTTAGTGTCAGCGTACGGGTTAGGATTAGGGGACGGGTGAGGGTCAGGCTTCGGGGAAGGGTTAGGGTTAGGGTTCGGGCTAGGGTTAGGGTTAGGGGACGGGGACGGTTTAGGGTCCAGGTGAGGGTACGGCAACGCTTTAGGGGGAGCGTACGTGTGAGGGCGCGGGTTAGTGTCAGCGTACGGGTTAGGATTAGGGGACGGGTGAGGGTCAGGCTTCGGGGAAGGGTTAGGGTTAGGGTTCGGGCTAGGGTTAGGGTTAGGGGACGGGGACGGTTTAGGGTTCAGGTGAGGGTACGGCAACGCTTTAGGGGGAGCGTACGTGTGAGGGCGCGGGTTAGTGTCAGCGTCCGGGTTAGGATTAGGGGACGGGTGAGGGTCAGGCTTCGGGGAAGGGTTAGGGTTAGGGTTCGGGCTAGGGTTAGGGTTAGGGGACGGGGACGGTTTAGGGTCCAGGTGAGGGTACGACAACGCTTTAGGGGGAGCGTACGTGTGAGGGCGCGTGTTAGTGTCAGCGTACGGGTTAGGATGGGGGGACGGGTGAGGGTCAGGCTTCGGGGAAGGGTTAGGGTTAGGGTTCGGGCTAGGGTTAGGGTTAGGGGACGGGGACGGTTTAGGGTCCGGGTGAGGGTACGACAACGCTTTAGGGGGAGCGTACGTGTGAGGGCGCGGGTTAGTGTCAGCGTACGGGTTAGGATTAGGGGACGGGTGAGGGTCAGGCTTCGGGGAAGGGTTAGGGTTAGGGTTCGGGCTAGGGTTAGGGTTAGGGGACGGGGACGGTTTAGGGTCCAGGTGAGGGTACGGCAACGCTTTAGGGGGAGTGTACGTGTGAGGGCGCGGGTTAGTGTCAGCGTACGGGTTAGGTTTAGGGGACGGGTGAGGGTCAGGCTTCGGGGAAGGGTTAGGGTTAGGGTTCGGGCTAGGGTTAGGGTTAGGGGACGGGGACGGTTTAGGGTCCAGGTGAGGGCACGACAACGCTTTAGGGGGAGCGTACGTGTGAGGGCGCGGGTTAGTGTCAGCGTACGGGTTAGGATTAGGGGACGGGTGAGGGTCAGGCTTCGGGGAAGGGTTAGGGTTAGGGTTCGGGCTAGGGTTAGGGTTAGGGGACGGGGACGGTTTAGGGTCCAGGTGAGGGTACGACAACGCTTTAGGGGGAGCGTACGTGTGAGGGCGCGGGTTAGTGTCAGCGTACGGGTTAGGATTAGGGGACGGGTGAGGGTCAGGCTTCGGGGAAGGGTTAGGGTTAGGGTTCGGGCTAGGGTTAGGGTTAGGGGACGGGGACGGTTTAGGGTCCAGGTGAGGGTACGACAACGCTTTAGGGGGAGCGTACGTGTGAGGGCGCGGGTTAGTGTCAGCGTACGGGTTAGGATTAGGGGACGGGTGAGGGTCAGGCTTCGGGGAAGGGTTAGGGTTAGGGTTCGGGCTAGGGTTAGGGTTAGGGGACGGGGACGGTTTAGGGTCCAGGTGAGGGTACGACAACGCTTTAGGGGGAGCGTACGTGTGAGGGCGCGGGTTAGTGTCAGCGTACGGGTTAGGATTATGGGACGGGTGAGGGTCAGGCTTCGGGGAAGGGTTAGGGTTAGGGTTCGGGCTAGGGTTAGGGTTAGGGGACGGGGACGGTTTAGGGTCCAGGTGAGGGTACGACAACGCTTTAGGGGGAGCGTACGTGTGAGGGCGCGGGTTAGTGTCAGCGTACGGGTTAGGATTAGGGGACGGGTGAGGGTCAGGCTTCGGGGAAGGGTTAGGGTTAGGGTTCGGGCTAGGGTTAGGGTTAGGGGACGGGGACGGTTTAGGGTCCAGGTGAGGGTACGACAACGCTTTAGAGGGAGCGTACGTGTGAGGGCGCGGTTTAGTGTCAGCGTACGGGTTAGGATTAGGGGACGGGTGAGGGTCAGGCTTCGGGGAAGGGTTAGGGTTAGGGTTCGGGCTAGGGTTAGGGTTAGGGGACGGGGACGGTATAGGGTCCAGGTGAGTGTACGACAACGCTTTAGGGGCAGCGTACGTGTGAGGGCGCGGGTTAGTGTCAGCGTACGGCTTAGGATTAGGGGACGGGTGAGGGTCAGGCTTCGGGGAAGGGTTAGGGTTAGGGTTCGGGCTAGGGTTAGGGTTAGGGGACGGGGACGGTTTAGGGTCCAGGTGAGGGTACGACAACGCTTTAGGGGGAGCGTACGTGTGAGGGCGTGGGTTAGTGTCAGCGTACGGGTTAGGATTAGGGGACGGGTGAGGGTCAGGCTTCGGGGCAGGGTTAGGGTTAGGGTTCGGGCTAGGGTTAGGGTTAGGGGACGGGGACGGTTTAGGGTCCAGGTGAGGGTACGACAACGCTTTAGGGGGAGCGTACGTGTGAGGGCGCGGGTTAGTGTCAGCGTACGGGTTAGGATTAGGGGACGGGTGAGGGTCAGGCTTCGGGGAAGGGTTAGGGTTAGGGTTCGGGCTAGGGTTAGGGTTAGGGGACGGGGACGGTTTAGGGTCCAGGTGAGGGTACGACAACGCTTTAGGGGGAGCGTACGTGTGAGGGCGCGGGTTAGTGTCAGCGTACGGGTTAGGATTAGGGGACGGGTGAGGGTCAGGCTTCGGGGAAGGGTTAGGGTTAGGGTTCGGGCTAGGGTTAGGGTTAGGGGACGGGGACGGTTTAGGGTCCAGGTGAGGGTACGACAACGCTTTAGGGGGAGCGTACGTGTGAGGGCGCGGGTTAGTGTCAGCGTACGGGTTAGGATTAGGGGACGGGTGAGGGTGAGGCTTCGGGGAAGGGTTAGGGTTAGGGTTCGGGCTAGGGTTAGGGTTAGGGGACGGGGACGGTTTAGGGTCCAGGTGAGGGTACGACAACGCTTTAGGGGGAGCGTACGTGTGAGGGCGCGGGTTAGTGTCAGCGTACGGGTTAGGATTAGGGGACGGGTGAGGGTCAGGCTTCGGGGAAGGGTTAGGGTTAGGGTTCGGGCTAGGGTTAGGGTTAGGGGACGGGGACGGTTTAGGGTCCAGGTGAGGGTACGACAACGCTTTAGGGGGAGCGTACGTGTGAGGGCGCGGGTTAGTGTCAGCGTACGGGTTAGGATTAGGGGACGGGTGAGGGTCAGGCTTCGGGGAAGGGTTAGGGTTAGGGTTCGGGCTAGGGTTAGGGTTAGGGGACGGGGACGGTTTAGGGTCCAGGTGAGGGTACGACAACGCTTTAGGGGGAGCGTACGTGTGAGGGCGCGGGTTAGTGTCTGCGTACGGGTTAGGATTAGGGGACGGGTGAGGGTCAGGCTTCGGGGAAAGGTTAGGGTTAGGGTTCGGGTTAGGGTTAGGGGACGGGGACGGTTTAGGGTCCAGGTGAGGGTACGACAACGCTTTAGGGGGAGCGTACGTGTGAGGGCGCGGGTTAGTGTCAGCGTACGGGTTAGGATTAGGGGACGGGTGAGGGTCAGGCTTAAGGGAAGTCTTAGGGTTAGGGTTCGGGCTAGGGTTAGGGTTAGGGGACGGGGACGGTTTAGGGTCCAGGTGAGGGTACGACAACGCTTTAGGGGGAGCGTACGTGTGAGGGCGCGGGTTAGTGTCAGCGTACGGGTTAGGATTAGGGGACGGGTGAGGGTCAGGCTTCGGGGAAGGGTTAGGGTTAGGGTTCGGGCTAGGGTTAGGGTTAGGGGACGGGGACGGTTAAGGGTCCAGGTGAGGGTACGACAACGCTTTAGGGGGAGCGTACGTGTGAGGGCGCGGGTTAGTGTCAGCGTACGGGTTAGGATTAGGGGACGGGTGAGGGTCAGGCTTCGGGGAAGGGTTAGGGTTAGGGATCAGGCTAGGGTTAGGGTTCGGGCTAGGGTTAGGGTTAGGGGACGGGGACGGTTTAGGGTCCAGGTGAGGGTACGACAACGCTTTAGGGGGAGCGTACGTGTGAGGGCGCGGGTTAGTGTCAGCGTACGGGTTAGGATTAGGGGACGGGTGAGGGTCAGGCTTCGGGGAAGGGTTAGGGTTAGGGTTCGGGCTAGGGTTAGGGTTAGGGGACGGGGACGGTTTAGGGTCCAGGTGAGGGTACGACAACGCTTTAGGGGGAGCGTACGTGTGAGGGCGCGGGTTAGTGTCAGCGTACGGGTTAGGATTAGGGGACGGGTGAGGGTCAGGCTTCGGGGCAGGGTTAGGGTTAGGGTTCGGGCTAGGGTTAGGGTTAGGGGACGGGGACGGTTTAGGGTCCAGGTGAGGGTACGACAACGCTTTAGGGGGAGCGTACGTGTGAGGGCGCGGGTTAGTGTCAGCGTACGGGTTAGGATTAGGGGACGGGTGAGGGTCAGGCTTCGGGGAAGGGTTAGGGTTAGGGTTCGGGCTAGGGTTAGGGTTAGGGGACGGGGACGGTTTAGGGTCCAGGTGAGGGTACGACAACACTTTAGGGGGAGCGTACGTGTGAGGGCGCGGGTTAGTGTCAGCGTACGGGTTAGGATTAGGGGACGGGTGAGGGTCAGGCTTCGGGGAAGGGTTAAGGTTAGGGTTCGGGCTAGGGTTAGGGTTAGGGGACGGGGACGGTTTAGGGTCCAGGTGAGGGTACGACAACGCTTTAGGGGGAGCGTACGTGTGAGGGCGCGGGTTAGTGTCAGCGTACGGGTTAGGATTAGGGGACGGGTGAGGGTCAGGCTTCGGGGAAGGGTTAGGGTTAGGGTTCGGGCTAGGGTTAGGGTTAGGGGACGGGGACGGTTTAGGGTCCAGGTGAGGGTACGACAACGCTTTAGGGGGAGCGTACGTGTGAGGGCGCGGGTTAGTGTCAGCGTACGGGTTAGAATTAGGGGACGGGTGAGGGTCAGGCTTCGGGGAAGGGTTAGGGTTAGGGTTCGGGCTAGGGTTAGGGTTAGGGGACGGGGACGGTTTAGGGTCCAGGTGAGGGTACGACAACGCTTTAGGGGGAGCGTACGTGTGAGGGCGCGGGTTAGTGTCAGCGTACGGGTTAGGATTATGGGACGGGTGAGGGTCAGGCTTCGGGGAAGGGTTAGGGTTAGGGTTCGGGCTAGGGTTAGGGTTAGGGGACGGGGACGGTTTAGGGTCCAGGTGAGGGTACGACAACGCTTTAGGGGGAGCGTACGTGTGAGGGCGCGGGTTAGTGTCAGCGTACGGGTTAGGATTAGGGGACGGGTGAGGGTCAGGCTTCGGGGAAGGGTTAGGGTTAGGGTTCGGGCTAGGGTTAGGGTTAGGGGACGGGGACGGTTTAGGGTCCAGGTGAGGGTACGACAACGCTTTAGGGGGAGCGTACGTGTGAGGGCGCGGGTTAGTATCAGCGTACGGGTTAGGATTAGGGGACGGGTGAGGGTCAGGCTTCGGGGAAGGGTTAGGGTTAGGGTTCGGGCTAGGGTTAGGGTTAGGGGACGGGGACGGTTTAGGGTCCAGGTGAGGGTACGACAACGCTTTAGGGGGAGCGTACGTGTGAGGGCGCGGGTTAGTGTCAGCGTACGGGTTAGGATTAGGGGACGGGTGAGGGTCAGGCTTCGGGGAAGGGTTAGGGTTAAGGTTCGGGCTAGGGTTAGGGTTAGGGGACGGGGACGGTTTAGGGTCCAGGTGAGGGTACGACAACGCTTTAGGGGGAGCGTACGTGTGAGGGCGCGGGTTAGTGTCAGCGTACGGGTTAGGATTAGGGGACGGGTGAGGGTCAGGCTTCGGGGAAGGGTTAGGGTTAGGGTTCGGGCTAGGGTTAGGGTTAGGGGACGGGGACGGTTTAGGGTCCAGGTGAGGGTACGACAACGCTTTAGGGGGAGCGTACGTGTGAGGGCGCGGGTTAGTGTCAGCGTACGGGTTAGGATTAGGGGACGGGTGAGGGTCAGGCTTCGGGGAAGGGTTAGGGTTAGGGTTCGGGCTAGGGTTAGGGTTAGGGGACGGGGACGGTTTAGGGTCCAGGTGAGGGTACGACAACGCTTTAGGGGGAGCGTACGTGTGAGGGCGCGGGTTAGTGTCAGCGTACGGGTTAGGATTAGGGGACGGGTGAGGGTCAGGCTTCGGGGAAGGGTTAGGGTTAGGGTTCGGGCTAGGGTTAGGGTTAGGGGACGGGGACGGTTTAGGGTCCAGGTGAGGGTACGACAACGCTTTAGGGGGAGCGTACGTGTGAGGGCGCGGGTTAGTGTCAGCGTACGGGTTAGGATTAGGGGACGGGTGAGGGTCAGGCTTCGGGGAAGGGTTAGGGTTAGGGTTCGGGCTAGGGTTAGGGTTAGGGGACGGGGACGGTTTAGGGTCCAGGTGAGCGTACGACAACGCTTTAGGGGGAGCGTACGTGTGAGGGCGCGGGTTAGTGTCAGCGTACGGGTTAGGATTAGGGGACGGGTGAGGGTCAGGCTTCGGGGAAGGTTTAGGGTTAGGGTTCGGGCTAGGGTTAGGGTTAGGGGACGGGGACGGTTTAGGGTCCAGGTGAGGGTACGACAACGCTTTAGGGGGAGCGTACGTGTGAGGGCGCGGGTTAGTGTCAGCGTACGGGTTAGGATTATGGGACGGGTGAGGGTCAGGCTTCGGGGAAGGGTTAGGGTTAGGGTTCGGGCTAGGGTTAGGGTTAGGGGACGGGGACGGTTTAGGGTCCAGGTGAGGGTACGACAACGCTTTAGGGGGAGCGTACGTGTGAGGGCGCGGGTTAGTGTCAGCGTACAGGTTAGGATTAGGGGACGGGTGAGGGTCAGGCTTCGGGGAAGTGTTAGGGTTAGGGTTCGGGCTAGGGTTAGGGTTAGGGGACGGGGACGGTTTAGGGTCCAGGTGAGGGTACGACAACGCTTTAGAGGGAGCGTACGTGTGAGGACGCGGGTTAGTGTCAGCGTACGGGTTAGGATTAGGGGACGGGTGAGGGTCAGGCTTCGGGGAAGGGTTAGGGTTAGGGTTCGGGCTAGGGTTAGGGTTAGGGGACGGGGACGGTATAGGGTCCAGGTGAGGGTACGACAACGCTTTAGGGGGAGCGTACGTGTGAGTGCGCGGGTTAGTGTCAGCGTACGGCTTAGGATTAGGGGACGGGTGAGGGTCAGGCTTCGGGGAAGGGTTAGGGTTAGGGTTCGGGCTAGGGTTAGGGTTAGGGGACGGGGACGGTTTAGGGTCCAGGTGAGGGTACGACAACGATTTAGGGGGAGCGTACGTGTGAGGGCGCGGGTTAGTGTCAGCGTACAGGTTAGGATTAGGGGACGGGTGAGGGTCAGGCTTCGGGGCAGGGTTAGGGTTAGGGTTCGGGCTAGGGTTAGGGTTAGGGGACGGGGACGGTTTAGGGTCCAGGTGAGGGTACGACAACGCTTTAGGGGGAGCGTACGTGTGAGGGCGCGGGTTAGTGTCTGCGTACGGGTTAGGATTAGGGGACGGGTGAGGGTCAGGCTTCGGGGCAGGGTTAGGGTTAGGGTTCGGGCTAGGGTTAGGGTTAGGGGACGGGGACGGTTTAGGGTCCAGGTGAGGGTACGACAACGCTTTAGGGGGAGCGTACGTGTGAGGGCGCGGGTTAGTGTCAGCGTACGGGTTAGGATTAGGGGACGGGTGAGGGTCAGGCTTCGGGGAAGGGTTAGGGTTAGGGTTCGGGCTAGGGTTAGGGTTAGGGGACGGGGACGGTTTAGGGTCCAGGTGAGGGTACGACAACGCTTTAGGGGGAGCGTACGTGTGAGGGCGCGGGTTAGTGTCAGCGTACGGGTTAGGATTAGGGGACGGGTGAAGGTCAGGCTTCGTCGAAGGGTTAGGGTTAGGGTTCGGGCTAGGGTTAGGGTTAGGGGACGGGGACGGTTTAGGGTCCAGGTGAGGGTACGACAACGCTTTAGGGGGAGCGTACGTGTGAGGGCGCGGGTTAGTGTCAGCGTACGGGTTAGGATTAGGGGACGGGTGAGGGTCAGGCTTCGGGGAAGGGTTAGGGTTAGGGTTCGGGCTAGGGTTAGGGTTAGGGGACGGGGACGGTTTAGGGTCCAGGTGAGGGTACGACAACGCTTTAGGGGGAGCGTACGTGTGAGGGCGCGGGTTAGTGTCAGCGTACGGGTTAGGATTAGGGGACGGGTGAGGGTCAGGCTTCGGGTAAGGGTTAGGGTTAGGGTTCGGGCTAGGGTTAGGGTTAGGGGACGGGGACGGTTTAGGGTCCAGGTGAGGGTACGACAACGCTTTAGGGGGAGTGTACGTGTGAGGGCGCGGGTTAGTGTCAGCGTACGGGTTAGGATTAGGGGACGGGTGAGGGTCAGGCTTCGGGGAAAGGTTAGGGTTAGGGTTCGGGTTAGGGTTAGGGGACGGGGACGGTTTAGGGTCCAGGTGAGGGTACGACAATGCTTTAGGGGGAGCGTACGTGTGAGGGCGCGGGTTAGTGTCAGCGTACGGGTTAGGATTAGGGGACGGGTGAGGGTCAGGCTTAAGGGAAGTGTTAGGGTTAGGGTTCGGGCTAGGGTTAGGGTTAGGGGACGGGGACGGTTTAGGGTCCAGGTGAGGGTACGACAACGCTTTAGGGGGAGCGTACGTGTGAGGGCGCGGGTTAGTGTCAGCGTACGGGTTAGGATTAGGGGACGGGTGAGGGTCAGGCTTCGGGGAAGGGTTAGGGTTAGGGTTCGGGCTAGGGTTAGGGTTAGGGGACGGGGACGGTTTAGGGTCCAGGTGAGGGTACGACAACGCTTTAGGGGGAGCGTACGTGTGAGGGCGCGGGTTAGTGTCAGCGTACGGGTTAGGATTAGGGGACGGGTGAGGGTCAGGCTTCGGGGAAGGGTTAGGGTTAGGGTTCGGGCTAGGGTTAGGGTTAGGGGACGGGGACGGTTTAGGGTCCAGGTGAGGGTACGACAACGCTTTAGGGGGAGCGTACGTGTGAGGGCGCGGGTTAGTGTCAGCGTCCGGGTTAGGATTAGGGGACGGGTGAGGGTCAGGCTTCGGGGAAGGTTTAGGGTTAGGGTTCGGGCTACGGTTAGGGTTAGGGGACGGGGACGGTTTAGGGTCCAGGTGAGGGTACGACAACGCTTTAGGGGGAGCGTACGTGTGAGGGCGCGTGTTAGTGTCAGCGTACGGGTTAGGATGAGGGGACGGGTGAGGGTCAGGCTTCGGGGAAGTGTTAGGGTTAGGGTTCGGGCTAGGGTTAGGGTTAGGGGACGGGGACGGTTTAGGGTCCAGGTGAGGGTACGACAAAGCTTTAGGGGGAGCGTACGTGTGAGGGCGCGGGTTAGTGTCAGCGTACGGGTTAGGATTAGGGGACGGGTGAGGGTCAGGCTTCGGGGAAGGGTTAGGGTTAGGGTTCGGGCTAGGGTTAGGGTTAGGGGACGGGGACGGTTTAGGGTCCAGGTGAGGGTACGGCAACGCTTTAGGGGGAGCGTACGTGTGAGGGCGCGGGTTAGTGTCAGCGTACGGGTTAGGATTAGGGGACGGGTGAGGGTCAGGCTTCGGGGAAGGGTTAGGGTTAGGGTTCGGGCTAGGGTTAGGGTTAGGGGACGGGGACGGTTTAGGGTTCAGGTGAGGGTACGGCAACGCTTTAGGGGGAGCGTACGTGTGAGGGCGCGGGTTAGTGTCAGCGTCCGGGTTAGGATTAGGGGACGGGTGAGGGTCAGGGTTCGGGGAAGGGTTAGGGTTAGGGTTCGGGCTAGGGTTAGGGTTAGGGGACGGGGACGGTTTAGGGTCCAGGTGAGGGTACGACAACGCTTTAGGGGGAGCGTACGTGTGAGGGCGCGTGTTAGTGTCAGCGTACGGGTTAGGATGAGGGGACGGGTGAGGGTCAGGCTTCGGGGAAGGGTTAGGGTTAGGGTTCGGGCTAGGGTTAGGGTTAGGGGACGGGGACGGTTTTAGGGTCCGGGTGAGGGTACGACAACGCTTTAGGGGGAGCGTACGTGTGAGGGCGCGGGTTAGTGTCAGCGTACGGGTTAGGATTAGGGGACGGGTGAGGGTCAGGCTTCGGGGAAGGGTTAGGGTTAGGGTTCGGGCTAGGGTTAGGGTTAGGGGACGGGGACGGTTTAGGGTCCAGGTGAGGGTACGGCAACGCTTTAGGGGGAGTGTACGTGTGAGGGCGCGGGTTAGTGTCAGCGTACGGGTTAGGTTTAGGGGACGGGTGAGGGTCAGGCTTCGGGGAAGGGTTAGGGTTAGGGTTCGGGCTAGGGTTAGGGTTAGGGGACGGGGACGGTTTAGGGTCCAGGTGAGGGCACGACAGCGCTTTAGGGGGAGCGTACGTGTGAGGGCGCGGGTTAGTGTCAGCGTACGGGTTAGGATTAGGGGACGGGTGAGGGTCAGGCTTCGGGGAAGGGTTAGGGTTAGGGTTCGGGCTAGGGTTAGGGTTAGGGGACGGGGACGGTTTAGGGTCCAGGTGAGGGTACGACAACGCTTTAGGGGGAGCGTACGTGTGAGGGCGCGGGTTAGTGTCAGCGTACGGGTTAGGATTAGGGGGACGGGTGAGGGTCAGGCTTCGGGGAAGGGTTAGGGTTAGGGTTCGGGCTAGGGTTAGGGTTAGGGGACCGGGACGGTTTAGGGTCCAGGTGAGGGTACGGCAACGCTTTAGGGGGAGTGTACGTGTGAGGGCGCGGGTTAGTGTCAGCGTACGGGTTAGGTTTAGGGGACGGGTGAGGGTCAGGCTTCGGGGAAGGGTTAGGGTTAGGGTTCGGGCTAGGGTTAGGGTTAGGGGACGGGGACGGTTTAGGGTCCAGGTGAGGGCACGACAACGCTTTAGGGGGAGCGTACGTGTGAGGGCGCGGGTTAGTGTCAGCGTACGGGTTAGGATTAGGGGACGGGTGAGGGTCAGGCTTCGGGGAAGGGTTAGGGTTAGGGTTCGGGCTAGGGTTAGGGTTAGGGGACGGGGACGGTTTAGGGTCCAGGTGAGGGTACGACAACGCTTTAGGGGGAGCGTACGTGTGAGGGCGCGGGTTAGTGTCAGCGTACGGGTTAGGATTAGGGGACGGGTGAGGGTCAGGCTTCGGGGAAGGGTTAGGGTTAGGGTTCGGGCTAGGGTTAGGGTTAGGGGACGGGGACGGTTTAGGGTCCAGGTGAGGGTACGGCAACGCTTTAGGGGGAGTGTACGTGTGAGGGCGCGGGTTAGTGTCAGCGTACGGGTTAGGTTTAGGGGACGGGTGAGGGTCAGGCTTCGGGGAAGGGTTAGGGTTAGGGTTCGGGCTAGGGTTAGGGTTAGGGGACGGGGACGGTTTAGGGTCCAGGTGAGGGCACGACAACGCTTTAGGGGGAGCGTACGTGTGAGGGCGCGGGTTAGTGTCAGCGTACGGGTTAGGATTAGGGGACGGGTGAGGGTCAGGCTTCGGGGAAGGGTTAGGGTTAGGGTTCGGGCTAGGGTTAGGGTTAGGGGACGGGGACGGTTTAGGCTCCAGGTGAGGGTACGACAACGCTTTAGGGGGAGCGTACGTGTGAGGGCGCGTGTTAGTGTCAGCGTACGGGTTAGGATGAGGGGACGGGTGAGGGTCAGGCTTCGGGGAAGGGTTAGGGTTAGGGTTCGGGCTAGGGTTAGGGTTAGGGGACGGGGACGGTTTAGGGTCCGGGTGAGGGTACGACAACGCTTTAGGGGGAGCGTACGTGTGAGGGCGCGGGTTAGTGTCAGCGTACGGGTTAGGATTAGGGGACGGGTGAGGGTCAGGCTTCGGGGAAGGGTTAGGGTTAGGGTTCGGGCT
Organism: Grampus griseus; assembly: GCF_964374135.1. NCBI lineage: Eukaryota > Metazoa > Chordata > Mammalia > Artiodactyla > Delphinidae > Grampus > Grampus griseus. The sequence goes on from NW_028133075.1 coordinate 114,935, forward strand.
AGGGTTAGGGTTAGGGGACGGGGACGGTTTAGGGTCCAGGTGAGGGTACGACAACGCTTTAGGGGGAGCGTACGTGTGAGGGCGCGGGTTAGTGTCAGCGTACGGGTTAGGATTAGGGGACGGGTGAGGGTCAGGCTTCGGGGAAGGGTTAGGGTTAGGGTTCGGGCTAGGGTTAGGGTTAGGGGACGGGGACGGTTTAGGGTCCAGGTGAGGGTACGACAACGCTTTAGGGGGAGTGTACGTGTGAGAGCGCGGGTTAGTGTCAGAGTACGGGTTAGGATGAGGGGACGGGTGAGGGTCAGGCTTCGGGGAAGGGTTAGGGTTAGGGTTCGGGCTAGGGTTAGGGTTAGGGGACGGGGACGGTTTAGGGTCCAGGTGAGGGTACGGCAACGCTTTAGGGGGAGCGTACGTGTGAGGGCGCGGGTTAGTGTCAGCGTACGGGTTAGGATTAGGGGACGGGTGAGGGTCAGGCTTCGGGGAAGGGTTAGGGTTAGGGTTCGGGCTAGGGTTAGGGTTAGGGGACGGGGACGGTTTAGGGTCCAGGTGAGGGTACGACAACGCTTTAGGGGGTGCGTACGTGTGAGGGCGCGGGTTAGTGTCAGCGTCCGGGTTAGGATTAGGGGACGGGTGAGGGTCAGGCTTCGGGGAAGGGTTAGGGTTAGGGTTCGGGCTAGGGTTAGGGTTAGGGGACGGGGACGGTTTAGGGTCCAGGTGAGGGTACGACAACGCTTTAGGGGGAGCGTACGTGTGAGGGCGCGGGTTAGTGTCAGCGTACGGGTTAGGATGAGGGGACGGGTGAGGGTCAGGCTTCGGGGAAGGGTTAGGGTTAGGGTTCGGGCTAGGGTTAGGGTTAGGGGACGGGGACGGTTTAGGGTCCAGCTGAGGGCACGACAACGCTTTAGGGGGAGCGTACGTGTGAGGGCGCGGGTTAGTGTCAGCGTACGGGTTAGGATTAGGGGACGGGTGAGGGTCAGGCTTCGGGGAAGGGTTAGGGTTAGGGTTCGGGCTAGGGTTAGGGTTAGGGGACGGGGACGGTTTAGGGTGCAGGTGAGGGTACGACAACGCTTTCGGGGGAGCGTACGTGTGAGGGCGCGGGTTAGTGTCAGCGTCCGGGTTAGGATTAGGGGACGGGTGAGGGTCAGGCTTCGGGGAAGGGTTAGGGTTAGGGTTCGGGCTAGGGTTAGGGTTAGGGGACGGGGACGGTTTAGGGTCCAGGTGAGGGTACGACAACGCTTTAGGGGGAGCGTACGTGTGAGGGCGCGGGTTAGTGTCAGCGTACGTGTTAGGATTAGGGGACGGGTGAGGGTCAGGCTTCGGGGAAGGGTTAGGGTTAGGGTTCGGGCTAGGGTTAGGGTTAGGGGACGGGGACGGTTTAGGGTCCAGGTGAGGGTACGACAACGCTTTAGGGGGAGCGTACGTGTGAGGGCGCGGGTTAGTGTCAGCGTACGGGTTAGGATTAGGGGACGGGTGAGGGTCAGGCTTCGGGGAAGGGTTAGGGTTAGGGTTCGGGCTAGGGTTAGGGTTAGGGGACGGGGACGGTTTAGGGTCCAGGTGAGGGTACGACAACGCTTTAGGGGGAGCGTACGTGTGAGGGCGCGGGTTAGTGTCAGCGTACGGGTTAGGATGAGGGGACGGGTGAGGGTCAGGCTTCGGGGAAGGGTTAGGGTTAGGGTTCGGGCTAGGGTTAGGGTTAGGGGACGGGGACGGTTTAGGGTCCAGGTGAGGGTACGACAACGCTTTAGGGGGAGCGTACGTGTGAGGGCGCGGGTTAGTGTCAGCGTACGGGTTAGGATTAGGGGACGGGTGAGGGTCAGGCTTCGGGGAAGGGTTAGGGTTAGGGTTCGGGCTAGGGTTAGGGTTAGGGGACGGGGACGGTTTAGGGTCCAGGTGAGGGTACGACAACGCTTTAGGGGGAGCGTACGTGTGAGGGCGCGGGTTAGTGTCAGCGTACGGGTTAGGATTAGGGGACGGGTGAGGGTCAGGCTTCGGGGAAGGGTTAGGGTTAGGGTTCGGGCTAGGGTTAGGGTTAGGGGACGGGGACGGTTTAGGGTCCAGGTGAGGGTACGGCAACGCTTTAGGGGGAGCGTACGTGTGAGGGCGCGGGTTAGTGTCAGCGTACGGGTTAGGATTAGGGGACGGGTGAGGGTCAGGCTTCGGGGAAGGGTTAGGGTTAGGGTTCGGGCTAGGGTTAGGGTTAGGGGACGGGGACGGTTTAGGGTTCAGGTGAGGGTACGGCAACGCTTTAGGGGGAGCGTACGTGTGAGGGTGCGGGTTAGTGTCAGCGTACGGGTTAGGATTAGGGGACGGGTGAGGGTCAGGCTTCGGGGAAGGGTTAGGGTTAGGGTTCGGGCTAGGGTTAGGGTTAGGGGACGGGGACGGTTTAGGGTCCAGGTGAGGGTACGACAACGCTTTAGGGGGAGCGTACGTGTGAGGGCGCGGGTTAGTGTCAGCGTACGGGTTAGGTTTAGGGGACGGGTGAGGGTCAGGCTTCGGGGAAGGGTTAGGGTTAGGGTTCGGGCTAGGGTTAGGGTTAGGGGACGGGGACGGTTTAGGGTCCAGGTGAGGGTACGACAACGCTTTAGGGGGAGCGTACGTGTGAGGGCGCGGGTTAGTGTCAGCGTACGGGTTAGGATTAGGGGACGGGTGAGGGTCAGGCTTCGGGGAAGGGTTAGGGTTAGGGTTCGGGCTAGGGTTAGGGTTAGGGGACGGGGACGGTTTAGGGTCCAGGTGAGGGTACGACAACGCTTTAGGGGGAGCGTACGTGTGAGGGCGCGGGTTAGTGTCAGCGTACGGGTTAGGATTAGGGGACGGGTGAGGGTCAGGCTTCGGGGAAGGTTTAGGGTTAGGGTTCGGGCTAGGGTTAGGGTTAGGGGACGGGGACGGTTTAGGGTCCAGGTGAGGGTACGACAACGCTTTAGGGGGAGCGTACGTGTGAGGGCGCGGGTTAGTGTCAGCGTCCGGGTTAGGATTAGGGGACGGGTGAGGGTCAGGCTTTGGGGAAGGGTTAGGGTTAGGGTTCGGGCTAGGGTTAGGGTTAGGGGACGGGGACGGTTTAGGGTCCAGGTGAGGGTACGACAACGCTTTAGGGGGAGCGTACGTGTGAGGGCGCGTGTTAGTGTCAGCGTACGGGTTAGGATGAGGGGACGGGTGAGGGTCAGGCTTCGGGGAAGGGTTAGGGTTAGGGTTCGGGCTAGGGTTAGGGTTAGGGGACGGGGACGGTTTAGGGTCCGGGTGAGGGTACGACAACGCTTTAGGGGGAGCGTACGTGTGAGGGCGCGTGTTAGTGTCAGCGTACGGGTTAGGATTAGGGGACGGGAGAGGGTCAGGTTTCGGGGAAGGGTTAGGGTTAGGGTTCGGGCTAGGTTTAGGGTTAGGGGACGGGGACGGTTTAGGGTCCGGGTGAGGGTACGGCAACGCTTTAGGGGGAGTGTACGTGTGAGGGCGCGGGTTAGTGTCAGCGTACGGGTTAGGTTTAGGGGACGGGTGAGGGTCAGGCTTCGGGGAAGGGTTAGGGTTAGGGTTCGGGCTAGGGTTAGGGTTAGGGGACGGGGACGGTTTAGGGTCCAGGTGAGGGTACGACAACGCTTTAGGGGGAGCGTACGTGTGAGGGCGCGGGTTAGTGTCAGCGTACGGGTTAGGATTAGGGGACGGGTGAGGGTCAGGCTTCGGGGAAGGGTTAGGGTTAGGGTTCGGGCTAGGGTTAGGGTTAGGGGACGGGGACGGTTTAGGGTCCAGGTGAGGGTACGACAACGCTTTAGGGGGAGCGTACGTGTGAGGGCGCGGGTTAGTGTCAGCGTACGGGTTAGGATTAGGGGACGGGTGAGGGTCAGGCTTCGGGGAAGGGTTAGGGTTAGGGTTCGGGCTAGGGTTAGGGTTAGGGGACGGGGACGGTTTAGGGTCCAGGTGAGGGTACGACAACGCTTTAGGGGGAGCGTACGTGTGAGGGCGCGGGTTAGTGTCAGCGTACGGGTTAGGATTAGGGGACGGGTGAGGGTCAGGCTTCGGGGAAGGGTTAGGGTTAGGGTTCGGGCTAGGGTTAGGGTTAGGGGACGGGGACGGTTTAGGGTCCAGGTGAGGGTACGACAACGCTTTAGGGGGAGCGCATGTGTGAGGGCGCGGGTTAGTGTCAGCGTACGGGTTAGGATTAGGGGACGGGTGAGGGTCAGGCTTCGGGGAAGGGTTAGGGTTAGGGATCGGGCTAGGGTTAGGGTTCGGGCTAGGGTTAGGGTTAGGGGACGGGGACGGTTTAGGGTCCAGGTGAGGGTACGACAACGCTTTAGGGGGAGCGTACGTGTGAGGGCGCGGGTTAGTGTCAGCGTACGGGTTAGGATTAGGGGACGGGTGAGGGTCAGGCTTCGGGGCAGGGTTAGGGTTAGGGTTCGGGCTAGGGTTAGGGTTAGGGGACGGGGACGGTTTAGGGTCCAGGTGAGGGTACGACAACGCTTTAGGGGGAGCGTACGTGTGAGGGCGCGGGTTAGTGTCTGCGTACGGGTTAGGATTAGGGGACGGGTGAGGGTCAGGCTTCGGGGCAGGGTTAGGGTTAGGGTTCGGGCTAGGGTTAGGGTTAGGGGACGGGGACGGTTTAGGGTCCAGGTGAGGGTACGACAACGCTTTAGGGGGAGCGTACGTGTGAGGGCGCGGGTTAGTGTCAGCGTACGGGTTAGGATTAGGGGACGGGTGAGGGTCAGGCTTCGGGGAAGGGTTAGGGTTAGGGTTCGGGCTAGGGTTAGGGTTAGGGGACGGGGACGGTTTAGGGTCCAGGTGAGGGTACGACAACGCTTTAAGGGGAGCGTACGTGTGAGGGCGCGGGTTAGTGTCAGCGTACGGGTTAGGATTAGGGGACGGGTGAGGGTCAGGCTTCGGGGAAGGGTTAGGGTTAGGGTTTGGGCTAGGGTTAGGGTTAGGGGACGGGGACGGTTTAGGGTCCAGGTGAGGGTACGCCAACGCTTTAGGGGGAGCGTACGTGTGAGGGCGCGGGTTAGTGTCAGCGTACGGGTTAGGATTAGGGGACGGGTGAGGGTCAGGCTTCGGGGAAGGGTTAGGGTTAGGGTTCGGGCTAGGGTTAGGGTTAGGGGACGGGGACGGTTTAGGGTCCAGGTGAGGGTACGACAACGCTTTAGGGGGAGCGTACGTGTGAGGGCGCGGGTTAGTGTCAGCGTACGGGTTAGGATTAGGGGACGGGTGAGGGTCAGGCTTCGGGGCAGGGTTAGGGTTAGGGTTCGGGCTAGGGTTAGGGTTAGGGGACGGGTCGGTTTAGGGTCCAGGTGAGGGTACGACAACGCTTTAGGGGGAGCGTACGTGTGAGGGCGTGGGTTAGTGTCAGCGTACGGGTTAGGATTAGGGGACGGGTGAGGGTCAGGCTTCGGGGAAGGGTTAGGGTTAGGGTTCGGGCTAGGGTTAGGGTTAGGGGACGGGGACGGTTTAGGGTCCAGGTGAGGGTACGCCAACGCTTTAGGGGGAGCGTACGTGTGAGGGCGCGGGTTAGTGTCAGCGTACGGGTTAGGATTAGGTGACGGGTGAGGGTCAGGCTTCGGGGAAGGGTTAGGGTTAGGGTTCGGGCTAGGGTTAGGGTTAGGGGACGGGGACGGTTTAGGGTCCAGGTGAGGGTACGACAACGCTTTAGGGGGAGCGTACGTGTGAGGGCGCGGGTTAGTGTCAGCGTACGGGTTAGGATTAGGGGACGGGTGAGGGTCAGGCTTCGGGGAAGGGTTAGGGTTAGGGTTCGGTCTAGGGTTAGGGTTAGGGGATGGGGACGGTTTAGGGTCCAGGTGAGGGTACGACAACGCTTTAGGGGGAGCGTACGTGTGAGGGCGTGGGTTAGTGTCAGCGTACGGGTTAGGATTAGGGGACGGGTTAGGGTCAGGCTTCGGGGAAGGGTTAGGGTTAGGGTTCGGGCTAGGGTTAGGGTTAGGGGACGGGGACGGTTTAGGGTCCAGGTGAGGGTACGACAACGCTTTAGGGGGAGCGTACGTGTGAGGGCGCGGGTTAGTGTCAGCGTACGGGTTAGGATTAGGGGACGGGTGAGGGTCAGCCTTCGGGGAAAGGTTAGGGTTAGGGTTCGGGTTAGGGTTAGGGGACGGGGACGGTTTAGGGTCCAGGTGAGGGTACGACAACGCTTTAGGGGGAGCGTACGTGTGAGGGCGCGGGTTAGTGTCAGCGTACGGGTTAGGATTAGGGGACGGGTGAGGGTCAGGCTTAAGGGAAGGGTTAGGGTTAGGGTTCGGGCTAGGGTTAGGGTTAGGGGACGGGGACGGTTTAGGGTCCAGGTGAGGGTACGACAACGCTTTAGGGGGAGCGTACGTGTGAGGGCGCAGGTTAGTGTCAGCGTACGGGTTAGGATTAGGGGACGGGTGAGGGTCAGGCTTCGGGGAAGTGTTAGGGTTAGGGTTCGGGCTAGGGTTAGGGTTAGGGGACGGGGACGGTTTAGGGTCCAGGTGAGGGTACGACAACGCTTTAGGGGGAGCGTACGTGTGAGGGCGCGGGTTAGTGTCAGCGTACGGGTTAGGATTAGGGGACGGGTGAGGGTCAGGCTTCGGGGAAGGGTTAGGGTTAGGGTTCGGGCTAGGGTTAGGGTTAGGGGACGGGGACGGTTTAGGGTCCAGGTGAGGGTACGACAACGCTTTAGGGGGAGCGTACGTGTGAGGGCGCGGGTTAGTGTCAGCGTACGTGTTAGGATTAGGGGACGGGTGAGGGTCAGGCTTCGGGGAAGGGTTAGGGTTAGGGTTCGGGCTAGGGTTAGGGTTAGGGGACGGGGACGGTTTAGGGTCCAGGTGAGGGTACGACAACGCTTTAGGGGGAGCGTACGTGTGAGGGCGCGGGTTAGTGTCAGCGTACGGGTTAGGATTAGGGGACGGGTGAGGGTCAGGCTTCGGGGAAGGGTTAGGGTTAGGGTTCGGGCTAGGGTTAGGGTTAGGGGACGGGGACGGTTTAGGGTCCAGGTGAGGGTACGACAACGCTTTAGGGGGAGCGTACGTGTGAGGGCGCGGGTTAGTGTCAGCGTACGGGTTAGGATGAGGGGACGGGTGAGGGTCAGGCTTCGGGGAAGGGTTAGGGTTAGGGTTCGGGCTAGGGTTAGGGTTAGGGGACGGGGACGGTTTAGGGTCCAGGTGAGGGTACGACAACGCTTTAGGGGGAGCGTACGTGTGAGGGCGCGGGTTAGTGTCAGCGTACGGGTTAGGATTAGGGGACGGGTGAGGGTCAGGCTTCGGGGAAGGGTTAGGGTTAGGGTTCGGGCTAGGGTTAGGGTTAGGGGACGGGGACGGTTTAGGGTCCAGGTGAGGGTACGACAACGCTTTAGGGGGAGCGTACGTGTGAGGGCGCGGGTTAGTGTCAGCGTACGGGTTAGGATTAGGGGACGGGTGAGGGTCAGGCTTCGGGGAAGGGTTAGGGTTAGGGTTCGGGCTAGGGTTAGGGTTAGGGGACGGGGACGGTTTAGGGTCCAGGTGAGGGTACGGCAACGCTTTAGGGGGAGCGTACGTGTGAGGGCGCGGGTTAGTGTCAGCGTACGGGTTAGGATTAGGGGACGGGTGAGGGTCAGGCTTCGGGGAAGGGTTAGGGTTAGGGTTCGGGCTAGGGTTAGGGTTAGGGGACGGGGACGGTTTAGGGTCCAGGTGAGGGTACGACAACGCTTTAGGGGGAGCGTACGTGTGAGGGCGCGGGTTAGTGTCAGCGTACGGGTTAGGTTTAGGGGACGGGTGAGGGTCAGGCTTCGGGGAAGGGTTAGGGTTAGGGTTCGGGCTAGGGTTAGGGTTAGGGGACGGGGACGGTTTAGGGTCCAGGTGAGGGTACGACAACGCTTTAGGGGGAGCGTACGTGTGAGGGCGCGGGTTAGTGTCAGCGTACGGGTTAGGATTAGGGGACGGGTGAGGGTCAGGCTTCGGGGAAGGGTTAGGGTTAGGGTTCGGGCTAGGGTTAGGGTTAGGGGACGGGGACGGTTTAGGGTCCAGGTGAGGGTACGACAACGCTTTAGGGGGAGCGTACGTGTGAGGGCGCGGGTTAGTGTCAGCGTACGGGTTAGGATTAGGGGACGGGTGAGGGTCAGGCTTCGGGGAAGGGTTAGGGTTAGGGTTCGGGCTAGGGTTAGGGTTAGGGGACGGGGACGGTTTAGGGTCCGGGTGAGGGTACGGCAACGCTTTAGGGGGAGTGTACGTGTGAGGGCGCGGGTTAGTGTCAGCGTACGGGTTAGGTTTAGGGGACGGGTGAGGGTCAGGCTTCGGGGAAGGGTTAGGGTTAGGGTTCGGGCTAGGGTTAGGGTTAGGGGACGGGGACGGTTTAGGGTCCAGGTGAGGGTACGACAACGCTTTAGGGGGAGCGTACGTGTGAGGGCGCGGGTTAGTGTCAGCGTACGGGTTAGGATTAGGGGACGGGTGAGGGTCAGGCTTCGGGGAAGGGTTAGGGTTAGGGTTCGGGCTAGGGTTAGGGTTAGGGGACGGGGACGGTTTAGGGTCCAGGTGAGGGTACGACAACGCTTTAGGGGGAGCGTACGTGTGAGGGCGCGGGTTAGTGTCAGCGTACGGGTTAGGATTAGGGGACGGGTGAGGGTCAGGCTTCGGGGAAGGGTTAGGGTTAGGGTTCGGGCTAGGGTTAGGGTTAGGGGACGGGGACGGTTTAGGGTCCAGGTGAGGGTACGACAACGCTTTAGGGGGAGCGTACGTGTGAGGGCGCGGGTTAGTGTCAGCGTACGGGTTAGGATTAGGGGACGGGTGAGGGTCAGGCTTCGGGGAAGGGTTAGGGTTAGGGTTCGGGCTAGGGTTAGGGTTAGGGGACGGGGACGGTTTAGGGTCCAGGTGAGGGTACGACAACGCTTTAGGGGGAGCGCATGTGTGAGGGCGCGGGTTAGTGTCAGCGTACGGGTTAGGATTAGGGGACGGGTGAGGGTCAGGCTTCGGGGAAGGGTTAGGGTTAGGGATCGGGCTAGGGTTAGGGTTCGGGCTAGGGTTAGGGTTAGGGGACGGGGACGGTTTAGGGTCCAGGTGAGGGTACGACAACGCTTTAGGGGGAGCGTACGTGTGAGGGCGCGGGTTAGTGTCAGCGTACGGGTTAGGATTAGGGGACGGGTGAGGGTCAGGCTTCGGGGCAGGGTTAGGGTTAGGGTTCGGGCTAGGGTTAGGGTTAGGGGACGGGGACGGTTTAGGGTCCAGGTGAGGGTACGACAACGCTTTAGGGGGAGCGTACGTGTGAGGGCGCGGGTTAGTGTCTGCGTACGGGTTAGGATTAGGGGACGGGTGAGGGTCAGGCTTCGGGGCAGGGTTAGGGTTAGGGTTCGGGCTAGGGTTAGGGTTAGGGGACGGGGACGGTTTAGGGTCCAGGTGAGGGTACGACAACGCTTTAGGGGGAGCGTACGTGTGAGGGCGCGGGTTAGTGTCAGCGTACGGGTTAGGATTAGGGGACGGGTGAGGGTCAGGCTTCGGGGAAGGGTTAGGGTTAGGGTTCGGGCTAGGGTTAGGGTTAGGGGACGGGGACGGTTTAGGGTCCAGGTGAGGGTACGACAACGCTTTAAGGGGAGCGTACGTGTGAGGGCGCGGGTTAGTGTCAGCGTACGGGTTAGGATTAGGGGACGGGTGAGGGTCAGGCTTCGGGGAAGGGTTAGGGTTAGGGTTTGGGCTAGGGTTAGGGTTAGGGGACGGGGACGGTTTAGGGTCCAGGTGAGGGTACGCCAACGCTTTAGGGGGAGCGTACGTGTGAGGGCGCGGGTTAGTGTCAGCGTACGGGTTAGGATTAGGGGACGGGTGAGGGTCAGGCTTCGGGGAAGGGTTAGGGTTAGGGTTCGGGCTAGGGTTAGGGTTAGGGGACGGGGACGGTTTAGGGTCCAGGTGAGGGTACGACAACGCTTTAGGGGGAGCGTACGTGTGAGGGCGCGGGTTAGTGTCAGCGTACGGGTTAGGATTAGGGGACGGGTGAGGGTCAGGCTTCGGGGCAGGGTTAGGGTTAGGGTTCGGGCTAGGGTTAGGGTTAGGGGACGGGTCGGTTTAGGGTCCAGGTGAGGGTACGACAACGCTTTAGGGGGAGCGTACGTGTGAGGGCGTGGGTTAGTGTCAGCGTACGGGTTAGGATTAGGGGACGGGTGAGGGTCAGGCTTCGGGGAAGGGTTAGGGTTAGGGTTCGGGCTAGGGTTAGGGTTAGGGGACGGGGACGGTTTAGGGTCCAGGTGAGGGTACGCCAACGCTTTAGGGGGAGCGTACGTGTGAGGGCGCGGGTTAGTGTCAGCGTACGGGTTAGGATTAGGTGACGGGTGAGGGTCAGGCTTCGGGGAAGGGTTAGGGTTAGGGTTCGGGCTAGGGTTAGGGTTAGGGGACGGGGACGGTTTAGGGTCCAGGTGAGGGTACGACAACGCTTTAGGGGGAGCGTACGTGTGAGGGCGCGGGTTAGTGTCAGCGTACGGGTTAGGATTAGGGGACGGGTGAGGGTCAGGCTTCGGGGAAGGGTTAGGGTTAGGGTTCGGTCTAGGGTTAGGGTTAGGGGATGGGGACGGTTTAGGGTCCAGGTGAGGGTACGACAACGCTTTAGGGGGAGCGTACGTGTGAGGGCGTGGGTTAGTGTCAGCGTACGGGTTAGGATTAGGGGACGGGTTAGGGTCAGGCTTCGGGGAAGGGTTAGGGTTAGGGTTCGGGCTAGGGTTAGGGTTAGGGGACGGGGACGGTTTAGGGTCCAGGTGAGGGTACGACAACGCTTTAGGGGGAGCGTACGTGTGAGGGCGCGGGTTAGTGTCAGCGTACGGGTTAGGATTAGGGGACGGGTGAGGGTCAGCCTTCGGGGAAAGGTTAGGGTTAGGGTTCGGGTTAGGGTTAGGGGACGGGGACGGTTTAGGGTCCAGGTGAGGGTACGACAACGCTTTAGGGGGAGCGTACGTGTGAGGGCGCGGGTTAGTGTCAGCGTACGGGTTAGGATTAGGGGACGGGTGAGGGTCAGGCTTAAGGGAAGGGTTAGGGTTAGGGTTCGGGCTAGGGTTAGGGTTAGGGGACGGGGACGGTTTAGGGTCCAGGTGAGGGTACGACAACGCTTTAGGGGGAGCGTACGTGTGAGGGCGCGGGTTAGTGTCAGCGTACGGGTTAGGATTAGGGGACGGGTGAGGGTCAGGCTTCGGGGAAGTGTTAGGGTTAGGGTTCGGGCTAGGGTTAGGGTTAGGGGACGGGGACGGTTTAGGGTCCAGGTGAGGGTACGACAACGCTTTAGGGGGAGCGTACGTGTGAGGGCGCGGGTTAGTGTCAGCGTACGGGTTAGGATTAGGGGACGGGTGAGGGTCAGGCTTCGGGGAAGGGTTAGGGTTAGGGTTCGGGCTAGGGTTAGGGTTAGGGGACGGGGACGGTTTAGGGTCCAGGTGAGGGTATGACAACGCTTTAGTGGGAGCGTACGTGTGAGGGCGCGGGTTAGTGTCAGCGTACGGGTTAGGATTAGGGGACGGGTGAGGGTCAGGCTTCGGGGAAGGGTTAGGGTTAGGGTTCGGGCTAGGGTTAGGGTTAGGGGACGGGGACGGGGACGGTTTAGGGTCCAGGTGAGGGTACGACAACGCTTTAGGGGGAGCGTACGTGTGAGGGCGCGGGTTAGTGTCAGCGTACGGGTTAGGATTAGGGGACGGGTGAGGGTCAGGCTTCGGGGAAGGGTTAGGGTTTGGGTTCGGGCTAGGGTTAGGGTTAGGGGACGGGGACGGGTTAGGGTCCAGGTGAGGGTACGACAACGATTTAGGGGGAGCGTACGTGTGAGGGCGCGGGTTAGTGTCAGCGTACGGGTTAGGATTAGGGGACGGGTGAGGGTCAGGCTTCGGGGCAGGGTTAGGGTTATGGTTCGGGCTAGGGTTAGGATTAGGGGACGGGGACGGTTTAGGGTCCAGGTGAGGGTACGACAACGCTTTAGGGGGAGCGTACGTGTGAGGGCGCGGGTTAGTGTCAGCGTACGGTTTAGGATTAGGGGACGGGTGAGGGTCAGGCTTCGGGGAAGGGTTAGGGTTAGGGTTCGGGCTAGGGTTAGGGTTAGGGGACGGGGACGGTTTAGGGTCCAGGTGAGGGTACGACAACGCTTTAGGGGGAGCGTACGTGTGAGGGCGCGGGTTAGTGTCAGCGTACGGGTTAGGATTAGGGGACGGGTGAGGGTCAGGCTTCGGGGCAGGGTTAGGGTTAGGTTTCGGGCTAGGGTTAGGGTTAGGGGACGGGGACGGTTTAGGGTCCAGGTGAGGGTACGACAACGCTTTAGGGGGAGCGTACGTGTGAGGGCGCGGGTTAGTGTCAGCGTACGGGTTAGGATTAGGGGACGGGTGAGGGTCAGGCTTCGGGGCAGGGTTAGGGTTAGGGTTCGGGCTAGGGTTAGGGTTAGGGGACGGGGACGGTTTAGGGTCCAGGTGAGAGTACGACAACGCTTTATGGGGAGTGTACGTGTGAGGGCGCGGGTTAGTGTCAGCGTACGGGTTAGGATTAGGGGACGGGTGAGGGTCAGGCTTCGGGGAAGGGTTAGGGTTAGGGTTCGGGCTAGGGTTAGGGTTAGGGGACGGGGACGGTTTAGGGTCCAGGTGAGGGTACGACAACGCTTCAGGGGGAGCGTACGTGTGAGGGCGCGGGTTAGTGTCAGCGTACGGGTTAGGATTAGGGGACGGGTGAGGGTCAGGCTTCGGGGCAGGGTTAGGGTTAGGGTTCGGGCTAGGGTTAGGGTTAGGGGACGGGGACGGTTTAGGGTCCAGGTGAGGGTACGACAACGCTTTAGGGGGAGCGTACGTGTGAGGGCGCGGGTTAGTGTCAGCGTACGGGTTAGGATTAGGGGACGGGTGAGGGTCAGGCTTAAGGGAAGGGTTAGGGTTAGGGTTCGGGCTAGGGTTAGGGTTAGGGGACGGGGACGGTTTAGGGTCCAGGTGAGGGTACGACAACGCTTTAGGGGGAGCGTACGTGTGAGGGCGCGGGTTAGTGTCAGCGTACGGGTTAGGATTAGGGGACGGGTGAGGGTCAGGCTTCGGGGAAGTGTTAGGGTTAGGGTTCGGGCTAGGGTTAGGGTTAGGGGACGGGGACGGTTTAGGGTCCAGGTGAGGGTACGACAACGCTTTAGGGGGAGCGTACGTGTGAGGGCGCGGGTTAGTGTCAGCGTACGGGTTAGGATTAGGGGACGGGTGAGGGTCAGGCTTCGGGGAAGGGTTAGGGTTAGGGTTCGGGCTAGGGTTAGGGTTAGGGGACGGGGACGGTTTAGGGTCCAGGTGAGGGTATGACAACGCTTTAGGGGGAGCGTACGTGTGAGGGCGCGGGTTAGTGTCAGCGTACGGGTTAGGATTAGGGGACGGGTGAGGGTCAGGCTTCGGGGAAGGGTTAGGGTTAGGGTTCGGGCTAGGGTTAGGGTTAGGGGACGGGGACGGGGACGGTTTAGGGTCCAGGTGAGGGTACGACAACGCTTTAGGGGGAGCGTACGTGTGAGGGCGCGGGTTAGTGTCAGCGTACGGGTTAGGATTAGGGGACGGGTGAGGGTCAGGCTTCGGGGAAGGGTTAGGGTTTGGGTTCGGGCTAGGGTTAGGGTTAGGGGACGGGGACGGGTTAGGGTCCAGGTGAGGGTACGACAACGATTTAGGGGGAGCGTACGTGTGAGGGCGCGGGTTAGTGTCAGCGTACGGGTTAGGATTAGGGGACGGGTGAGGGTCAGGCTTCGGGGCAGGGTTAGGGTTAGGGTTCGGGCTAGGGTTAGGATTAGGGGACGGGGACGGTTTAGGGTCCAGGTGAGGGTACGACAACGCTTTAGGGGGAGCGTACGTGTGAGGGCGCGGGTTAGTGTCAGCGTACGGGTTAGGATTAGGGGACGGGTGAGGGTCAGGCTTCGGGGAAGGGTTAGGGTTAGGGTTCGGGCTAGGGTTAGGGTTAGGGGACGGGGACGGTTTAGGGTCCAGGTGAGGGTACGACAACGCTTTAGGGGGAGCGTACGTGTGAGGGCGCGGGTTAGTGTCAGCGTACGGGTTAGGATTAGGGGACGGGTGAGGGTCAGGCTTCGGGGCAGGGTTAGGGTTAGGGTTCGGGCTAGGGTTAGGGTTAGGGGACGGGGACGGTTTAGGGTCCAGGTGAGGGTACGACAACGCTTTAGGGGGAGCGTACGTGTGAGGGCGCGGGTTAGTGTCAGCGTACGGGTTAGGATTAGGGGACGGGTGAGGGTCAGGCTTCGGGGCAGGGTTAGGGTTAGGGTTCGGGCTAGGGTTAGGGTTAGGGGACGGGGACGGTTTAGGGTCCAGGTGAGAGTACGACAACGCTTTATGGGGAGTGTACGTGTGAGGGCGCGGGTTAGTGTCAGCGTACGGGTTAGGATTAGGGGACGGGTGAGGGTCAGGCTTCGGGGAAGGGTTAGGGTTAGGGTTCGGGCTAGGGTTAGGGTTAGGGGACGGGGACGGTTTAGGGTCCAGGTGAGGGTACGACAACGCTTCAGGGGGAGCGTACGTGTGAGGGCGCGGGTTAGTGTCAGCGTACGGGTTAGGATTAGGGGACGGGTGAGGGTCAGGCTTCGGGGCAGGGTTAGGGTTAGGGTTCGGGCTAGGGTTAGGGTTAGGGGACGGGGACGGTTTAGGGTCCAGGTGAGGGTACGACAACGCTTTAGGGGGAGCGTACGTGTGAGGGCGCGGGTTAGTGTCAGCGTACGGGTTAGGATTAGGGGACGGGTGAGGGTCAGGCTTCGGGGAAGGGTTAGGGTTAGGGTTCGGGCTAGGGTTAGGGTTAGGGGACGGGGACGGTTTAGGGTCCAGGTGAGGGTACGACAACGCTTTAAGGGGAGCGTACGTGTGAGGGCGCGGGTTAGTGTCAGCGTACGGGTTAGGATTAGGGGACGGGTGAGGGTCAGGCTTCGGGGAAGGGTTAGGGTTAGGGTTTGGGCTAGGGTTAGGGTTAGGGGACGGGGACGGTTTAGGGTCCAGGTGAGGGTACGCCAACGCTTTAGGGGGAGCGTACGTGTGAGGGCGCGGGTTAGTGTCAGCGTACGGGTTAGGATTAGGGGACGGGTGAGGGTCAGGCTTCGGGGAAGGGTTAGGGTTAGGGTTCGGGCTAGGGTTAGGGTTAGGGGACGGGGACGGTTTAGGGTCCAGGTGAGGGTACGACAACGCTTTAGGGGGAGCGTACGTGTGAGGGCGCGGGTTAGTGTCAGCGTACGGGTTAGGATTAGGGGACGGGTGAGGGTCAGGCTTCGGGGAAGGGTTAGGGTTAGGGTTCGGTCTAGGGTTAGGGTTAGGGGATGGGGACGGTTTAGGGTCCAGGTGAGGGTACGACAACGCTTTAGGGGGAGCGTACGTGTGAGGGCGCGGGTTAGTGTCAGCGTACGGGTTAGGATTAGGGGACGGGTGAGGGTCAGGCTTCGGGGCAGGGTTAGGGTTAGGGTTCGGGCTAGGGTTAGGGTTAGGGAACGGGTCGGTTTAGGGTCCAGGTGAGGGTACGACAACGCTTTAGGGGGAGCGTACGTGTGAGGGCGTGGGTTAGTGTCAGCGTACGGGTTAGGATTAGGGGACGGGTGAGGGTCAGGCTTCGGGGCAGGGTTAGGGTTAGGGTTCGGGCTAGGGTTAGGGTTAGGGAACGGGTCGGTTTAGGGTCCAGGTGAGGGTACGACAACGCTTTAGGGGGAGCGTACGTGTGAGGGCGTGGGTTAGTGTCAGCGTACGGGTTAGGATTAGGGGACGGGTGAGGGTCAGGCTTCGGGGAAGGGTTAGGGTTAGGGTTCGGGCTAGGGTTAGGGTTAGGGGACGGGGACGGTTTAGGGTCCAGGTGAGGGTACGCCAACGCTTTAGGGGGAGCGTACGTGTGAGGGCGCGGGTTAGTGTCAGCGTACGGGTTAGGATTAGGTGACGGGTGAGGGTCAGGCTTCGGGGAAGGGTTAGGGTTAGGGTTCGGGCTAGGGTTAGGGTTAGGGGACGGGGACGGTTTAGGGTCCAGGTGAGGGTACGACAACGCTTTAGGGGGAGCGTACGTGTGAGGGCGCGGGTTAGTGTCAGCGTACGGGTTAGGATTAGGGGACGGGAGAGGGTCAGGCTTCGGGGAAAGGTTAGGGTTAGGGTTCGGGTTAGGGTTAGGGGACGGGGACGGTTTAGGGTCCAGGTGAGGGTACGACAACGCTTTAGGGGGAGCGTACGTGTGAGGGCGCGGGTTAGTGTCAGCGTACGGGTTAGGATTAGGGGACGGGTGAGGGTCAGGCTTCGGGGAAGTGTTAGGGTTAGGGTTCGGGCTAGGGTTAGGGTTAGGGGACGGGGACGGTTTAGGGTCCAGGTGAGGGTACGACAACGCTTTAGGGGGAGCGTACGTGTGAGGGCGCGGGTTAGTGTCAGCGTACGGGTTAGGATTAGGGGACGGGTGAGGGTCAGGCTTCGGGGAAGGGTTAGGGTTAGGGTTCGGGCTAGGGTTAGGGTTAGGGGACGGGGACGGTTTAGGGTCCAGGTGAGGGTATGACAACGCTTTAGGGGGAGCGTACGTGTGAGGGCGCGGGTTAGTGTCAGCGTACGGGTTAGGATTAGGGGACGGGTGAGGGTCAGGCTTCGGGGAAGGGTTAGGGTTAGGGTTCGGGCTAGGGTTAGGGTTAGGGGACGGGGACTGGGACGGTTTAGGGTCCAGGTGAGGGTACGACAACGCTTTAGGGGGAGCGTACGTGTGAGGGCGCGGGTTAGTGTCAGCGTACGGGTTAGGATTAGGGGACGGGTGAGGGTCAGGCTTCGGGGAAGGGTTAGGGTTTGGGTTCGGGCTAGGGTTAGGGTTAGGGGACGGGGACGTGTTAGGGTCCAGGTGAGGGTACGACAACGATTTAGGGGGAGCGTACGTGTGAGGGCGCGGGTTAGTGTCAGCGTACGGGTTAGGATTAGGGGACGGGTGAGGGTCAGGCTTCGGGGCAGGGTTAGGGTTAGGGTTCGGGCTAGGGTTAGGATTAGGGGACGGGGACGGTTTAGGGTCCAGGTGAGGGTACGACAACGCTTTAGGGGGAGCGTACGTGTGAGGGCGCGGGTTAGTGTCAGCGTACGTGTTAGGATTAGGGGACGGGTGAGGGTCAGGCTTCGGGGAAGGGTTAGGGTTAGGGTTCGGGCTAGGGTTAGGGTTAGGGGACGGGGACGGTTTAGGGTCCAGGTGAGGGTACGACAACGCTTTAGGGGGAGCGTACGTGTGAGGGCGCGGGTTAGTGTCAGCGTACGGGTTAGGATTAGGGGACGGGTGAGGGTCAGGCTTCGGGGCAGGGTTAGGGTTAGGGTTCGGGCTAGGGTTAGGGTTAGGGGACGGGGACGGTTTAGGGTCCAGGTGAGGGTACGACAACGCTTTAGGGGGAGCGTACGTGTGAGGGCGCGGGTTAGTGTCAGCGTACGGGTTAGGATTAGGGGACGGGTGAGGGTCAGGCTTCGGGGCAGGGTTAGGGTTAGGGTTCGGGCTAGGGTTAGGGTTAGGGGACGGGGACGGTTTAGGGTCCAGGTGAGGGTACGACAACGCTTTAGGGGGAGCGTACGTGTGAGGGCGCGGGTTAGTGTCAGCGTACGGGTTAGGATTAGGGGACGGGTGAGGGTCAGGCTTCGGGGCAGGGTTAGGGTTAGGGTTCGGGCTAGGGTTAGGGTTAGGGGACGGGGACGGTTTAGGGTCCAGGTGAGAGTACGACAACGCTTTATGGGGAGTGTACGTGTGAGGGCGCGGGTTAGTGTCAGCGTACGGGTTAGGATTAGGGGACGGGTGAGGGTCAGGCTTCGGGGAAGGGTTAGGGTTAGGGTTCGGGCTAGGGTTAGGGTTAGGGGACGGGGACGGTTTAGGGTCCAGGTGAGGGTACGACAACGCTTCAGGGGGAGCGTACGTGTGAGGGCGCGGGTTAGTGTCAGCGTACGGGTTAGGATTAGGGGACGGGTGAGGGTCAGGCTTCGGGGCAGGGTTAGGGTTAGGGTTCGGGCTAGGGTTAGGGTTAGGGGACGGGGACGGTTTAGGGTCCAGGTGAGGGTACGACAACGCTTTAGGGGGAGCGTACGTGTGAGGGCGCGGGTTAGTGTCAGCGTACGGGTTAGGATTAGGGGACGGGTGAGGGTCAGGCTTCGGGGAAGGGTTAGGGTTAGGGTTCGGGCTAGGGTTAGGGTTAGGGGACGGGGACGGTTTAGGGTCCAGGTGAGGGTACGACAACGCTTTAGGGGGAGCGTACGTGTGAGGGCGCGGGTTAGTGTCAGCGTACGGGTTAGGATTAGGGGACGGGTGAGGGTCAGGCTTCGGGGAAGGGTTAGGGTTAGGGTTTGGGCTAGGGTTAGGGTTAGGGGACGGGGACGGTTTAGGGTCCAGCTGAGGTCACGACAACGCTTTAGGGGGAGCGTACGTGTGAGGGCGCGGGTTAGTGTCAGCGTACGGGTTAGGATTAGGGGACGGGTGAGGGTCAGGCTTCGGGGAAGGGTTAGGGTTAGGGTTCGGGCTAGGGTTAGGGTTAGGGGACGGGGACGGTTTAGGGTCCAGGTGAGGGTACGACAACGCTTTAGGGGGAGCGTACGTGTGAGGGCGCGGGTTAGTGTCAGCGTACGGGTTAGGATTAGGGGACGGGTGAGGGTCAGGCTTCGGGGAAGGGTTAGGGTTAGGGTTCGGGCTAGGGTTAGGGTTAGGGGACGGGGACGGTTTAGGGTCCAGGTGAGGGTACGACAACGCTTTAGGGGGAGCGTACGTGTGAGGGCGCGGGTTAGTGTCAGCGTACGGGTTAGGATTAGGGGACGGGTGAGGGTCAGGCTTCGGGGCAGGGTTAGGGTTAGGGTTCGAGCTAGGGTTAGGTTTAGGGGACGGGGACGGATTAGGGTCCAGGTGAGGGTACGACAACGCTTTAGGGGGAGCGTACGTGTGAGGGCGCGGGTTAGTGTCAGCGTACGGGTTAGGATTAGGGGACGGGTGAGGGTCAGGCTTCGGGGAAGGGTTAGGGTTAGGGTTCGGGCTAGGGTTAGGGTTAGGGGACGGGGACGGTTTAGGGTCCAGGTGAGGGTACGACAACGCTTTAGGGGGAGCGTACGTGTGAGGGCGCGGGTTAGTGTCAGCGTACGGGTTAGGATTAGGGGACGGGTGAGGGTCAGGCTTCGGGGAAGGGTTAGGGTTAGGGTTCGGGCTAGGGTTAGGGTTAGGGGACGGGGACGGTTTAGGGTCCAGGTGAGGGTACGACAACGCTTTAGGGGGAGCGTACGTGTGAGGGCGCGGGTTAGTGTCAGCGTACGGGTTAGGATTAGGGGACGGGTGAGGGTCAGGCTTCGGGGAAGGGTTAGGGTTAGGGTTCGGGCTAGGGTTAGGGTTAGGGGACGGGGACGGTTTAGGGTCCAGGTGAGGGTACGACAACGCTTTAGGGGGAGCGTACGTGTGAGGGCGCGGGTTAGTGTCAGCGTACGGGTTAGGATTAGGGGACGGGTGAGGGTCAGGCTTCGGGGAAGGGTTAGGGTTAGGGTTCGGGCTAGGGTTAGGGTTAGGGGACGGGGACGGTTTAGGGTCCAGGTGAGGGTACGACAACGCTTTAGGGGGAGCGTACGTGTGAGGGCGCGGGTTAGTGTCAGCGTACGGGTTAGGATTAGGGGACGGGTGAGGGTCAGGCTTCGGGGAAGGGTTAGGGTTAGGGTTCGGGCTAGGGTTAGGGTTAGGGGACGGGAACGGTTTAGGGTCCAGGTGAGGGTACGACAACGCTTTAGGGGGAGCGTACGTGTGAGGGCGCGGGTTAGTGTCAGCGTACGGGTTAGGATTAGGGGACGGGTGAGGGTCAGGCTTCGGGGAAGGGTTAGGGTTAGGGTTCGGGCTAGGGTTATGGTTAGGGGACGGGGACGGTTTAGGGTCCAGGTGAGGGTACGACAACGCTTTAGGGGGAGCGTACGTGTGAGGGCGCGGGTTAGTGTCAGCGTACGGGTTAGGATTAGGGGACGGGTGAGGGTCAGGCTTCGGGGAAGGGTTAGGGTTAGGGTTCGGGCTAGGGTTAGGGTTAGGGGACGGGGACGGTTTAGGGTCCAGGTGAGGGTACGACAACGCTTTAGGGGGAGCGTACGTGTGAGGGCGCGGGTTAGTGTCAGCGTACGGGTTAGGATTAGGGGACGGGTGAGGGTCAGGCTTCGGGGAAGGGTTAGGGTTAGGGTTCGGGCTAGGGTTAGGGTTAGGGGACGGGGACGGTTTAGGGTCCAGGTGAGGGTACGACAACGCTTTAGGGGGAGCGTACGTGTGAGGGCGCGGGTTAGTGTCAGCGTACGGGTTAGGATTAGGGGACGGGTGAGGGTCAGGCTTCGGGGAAGGGTTAGGGTTAGGGTTCGGGCTAGGGTTAGGGTTAGGGGACGGGGACGGTTTAGGGTCCAGGTGAGGGTACGACAACGCTTTAGGGGGAGCGTACGTGTGAGGGCGCGGGTTAGTGTCAGCGTACGGGTTAGGATTAGGGGACGGGTGAGGGTCAGGCTTCGGGGAAAGGTTAGGGTTACGGTTCGGGTTAGTGTTAGGGGACGGGGACGGTTTAGGGTCCAGGTGAGGGTACGACAACGCTTTAGGGGGAGCGTACGTGTGAGGGCGCGGGTTAGTGTCAGCGTACGGGTTAGGATTAGGGGACGGGTGAGGGTCAGGCTTAAGGGAAGTGTTAGGGTTAGGGTTCGGGCTAGGGTTAGGGTTAGGGGACGGGGACGGTTTAGGGTCCAGGTGAGGGTACGACAACGCTTTAGGGGGAGCGCACGTGTGAGGGCGCGGGTTAGTGTCAGCGTACGGGTTAGGATTAGGGGACGGGTGAGGGTCAGGCTTCGGGGAAGGGTTAGGGTTAGGGATCGGGCTAGGGTTAGGGTTCGGGCTAGGGTTAGGGTTAGGGGACGGGGACGGTTTAGGGTCCAGGTGAGGGTACGACAACGCTTTAGGGGGAGCGTACGTGTGAGGGCGCGGGTTAGTGTCAGCGTACGGGTTAGGATTAGGGGACGGGTGAGGGTCAGGCTTCGGGGCAGGGTTAGGGTTAGGGTTCGGGCTAGGGTTAGGGTTAGGGGACGGGGACGGTTTAGGGTCCAGGTGAGGGTACGACAACGCTTTAGGGGGAGCGTACGTGTGAGGGCGCGGGTTAGTGTCTGCGTACGGGTTAGGATTAGGGGACGGGTGAGGGTCAGGCTTCGGGGAAGGGTTAGGGTTAGGGTTCGGGCTAGGGTTAGGGTTAGGGGACGGGGACGGTTTAGGGTCCAGGTGAGGGTACGACAACGCTTTAGGGGGAGCGTACGTGTGAGGGCGCGGGTTAGTGTCAGCGTACGGGTTAGGATTAGGGGACGGGTGAGGGTCAGGCTTCGGGGAAGGGTTAGGGTTAGGGTTCGGGCTAGGGTTAGGGTTAGGGGACGGGGACGGTTTAGGGTCCAGGTGAGGGTACGACAACGCTTTAGGGGGAGCGTACGTGTGAGGGCGCGGGTTAGTGTCAGCGTACGGGTTAGGATTAGGGGACGGGTGAGGGTCAGGCTTCGGGGAAGGGTTAGGGTTAGGGTTCGGGCTAGGGTTAGGGTTAGGGGACGGGGACGGTTTAGGGTCCAGGTGAGGGTACGACAACGCTTTAGGGGGAGCGTACGTGTGAGGGCGCGGGTTAGTGTCAGCGTACGGGTTAGGATTAGGGGACGGGTGAGGGTCAGGCTTCGGGGAAGGGTTAGGGTTAAGGTTCGGGCTAGGGTTAGGGTTAGGGGACGGGGACGGTTTAGGGTCCAGGTGAGGGTACGACAACGCTTTAGGGGGAGCGTACGTGTGAGGGCGCGGGTTAGTGTCAGCGTACGGGTTAGGATTAGGGGACGGGTGAGGGTCAGGCTTCGGGGAAGGGTTAGGGTTAGGGTTCGGGCTAGGGTTAGGGTTAGGGGACGGGGACGGTTTAGGGTCCAGGTGAGGGTACGACAACGCTTTAGGGGGAGCGTACGTGTGAGGGTGCGGGTTAGTGTCAGCGTACGGGTTAGGATTAGGGGACGGGTGAGGGTCAGGCTTCGGGGAAGGGTTAGGGTTAGGGCTCGGGCTAGGGTTAGGGTTAGGGGACGGGGACGGTTTAGGGTCCAGGTGAGGGTACGACAACGCTTTAGGGGGAGCGTACGTGTGAGGGCGCGGGTTAGTGTCAGCGTACGGGTTAGGATTAGGGGACGGGTGAGGGTCAGGCTTCGGGGAAAGGTTAGGGTTAGGGTTCGGGTTAGGGTTAGGGGACGGGGACGGTTTAGGGTCCAGGTGAGGGTACGACAACGCTTTAGGGGGAACGTACGTGTGAGGGCGCGGGTTAGTGTCAGCGTACGGGTTAGGATTAGGGGACGGGTGAGGGTCAGGCTTAAGGGAAGGGTTAGGGTTAGGGTTCGGGCTAGGGTTAGGGTTAGGGGACGGGGACGGTTTAGGGTCCAGGTGAGGGTACGACAACGCTTTAGGGGGAGCGTACGTGTGAGGGCGCGGGTTAGTGTCAGCGTACGGGTTAGGATTAGGGGACGGGTGAGGGTCAGGCTTCGGGGAAGTGTTAGGGTTAGGGTTCGGGCTAGGGTTAGGGTTAGGGGACGGGGACGGTTTAGGGTCCAGGTGAGGGTACGACAACGCTTTAGGGGGAGCGTACGTGTGAGGGCGCGGGTTAGTGTCAGCGTACGGGTTAGGATTAGGGGACGGGTGAGGGTCAGGCTTCGGGGAAGTGTTAGGGTTAGGGTTCGGGCTAGGGTTAGGGTTAGGGGACGGGGACGGGGACGGTTTAGGGTCCAGGTGAGGGTACGACAACGCTTTAGGGGGAGCGTACGTGTGAGGGCGCGGGTTAGTGTCAGCGTACGGGTTAGGATTAGGGGACGGGTGAGGGTCAGGCTTCGGGGAAGTGTTAGGGTTAGGGTTCGGGCTAGGGTTAGGGTTAGGGGACGGGGACGGGTTAGGGTCCAGGTGAGGGTACGACAACGATTTAGGGGGAGCGTACGTGTGAGGGCGCGGGTTAGTGTCAGCGTACGGGTTAGGATTAGGGGACGGGTGAGGGTCAGGCTTCGGGGCAGGGTTAGGGTTAGGGTTCGGGCTAGGGTTAGGATTAGGGGACGGGGACGGTTTAGGGTCCAGGTGAGGGTACGACAACGCTTTAGGGGGAGCGTACGTGTGAGGGCGCGGGTTAGTGTCAGCGTACGTGTTAGGATTAGGGGACGGGTGAGGGTCAGGCTTCGGGGAAGGGTTAGGGTTAGGGTTCGGGCTAGGGTTAGGGTTAGGGGACGGGGACGGTTTAGGGTCCAGGTGAGGGTACGACAACGCTTTAGGGGGAGCGTACGTGTGAGGGCGCGGGTTAGTGTCAGCGTACGGGTTAGGATTAGGGGACGGGTGAGGGTCAGGCTTCGGGGAAGGGTTAGGGTTAGGGTTCGGGCTAGGGTTAGGGTTAGGGGACGGGGACGGTTTAGGGTCCAGGTGAGGGTACGACAACGCTTTAGGGGGAGCGTACGTGTGAGGGCGCGGGTTAGTGTCAGCGTACGGGTTAGGATTAGGGGACGGGTGAGGGTCAGGCTTAAGGGAAGTGTTAGGGTTAGGGTTCGGGCTAGGGTTAGGGTTAGGGGACGGGGACGGTTTAGGGTCCAGGTGAGGGTACGACAACGCTTTAGGGGGAGCGTACGTGTGAGGGCGCGGGTTAGTGTCAGCGTACGGGTTAGGATTAGGGGACGGGTGAGGGTCAGGCTTCGGGGAAGGGTTAGGGTTAGGGTTCGGGCTAGGGTTAGGGTTAGGGGACGGGGACGGTTTAGGGTCCAGGTGAGGGTACGACAACGCTTTAGGGGGAGCGTACGTGTGAGGGCGCGGGTTAGTGTCAGCGTACGGGTTAGGATTAGGGGACGGGTGAGGGTCAGGCTTCGGGGAAGGGTTAGGGTTAGGGTTCGGGCTAGGGTTAGGGTTAGGGGACGGGGACGGTTTAGGGTCCAGGTGAGGGTACGACAACGCTTTAGGGGGAGCGTACGTGTGAGGGCGCGGGTTAGTGTCAGCGTACGGGTTAGGATTAGGGGACGGGTGAGGGTCAGGCTTCGGGGAAGGGTTAGGGTTAGCGTTCGGGCTAGGGTTAGGGTTAGGGGACGGGGACGGGTTAGGGTCCAGGTGAGGGTACGACAACGATTTAGGGGGAGCGTACGTGTGAGGGCGCGGGTTAGTGTCAGCGTACGGGTTAGGATTAGGGGACGGGTGAGGGTCAGGCTTCGGGGCAGGGTTAGGGTTAGGGTTCGGGCTAGGGTTAGGATTAGGGGACGGGGACGGTTTAGGGTCCAGGTGAGGGTACGACAACGCTTTAGGGGGAGCGTACGTGTGAGGGCGCGGGTTAGTGTCAGCGTACGTGTTAGGATTAGGGGACGGGTGAGGGTCAGGCTTCGGGGAAGGGTTAGGGTTAGGGTTCGGGCTAGGGTTAGGGTTAGGGGACGGGGACGGTTTAGGGTCCAGGTGAGGGTACGACAACGCTTTAGGGGGAGCGTACGTGTGAGGGCGCGGGTTAGTGTCAGCGTACGGGTTAGGATTAGGGGACGGGTGAGGGTCAGGCTTCGGGGAAGGGTTAGGGTTAGGGTTCGGGCTAGGGTTAGGGTTAGGGGACGGGGACGGTTTAGGGTCCAGGTGAGGGTACGACAACGCTTTAGGGGGAGCGTACGTGTGAGGGCGCGGGTTAGTGTCAGCGTACGGGTTAGGATTAGGGGACGGGTGAGGGTCAGGCTTAAGGGAAGTGTTAGGGTTAGGGTTCGGGCTAGGGTTAGGGTTAGGGGACGGGGACGGTTTAGGGTCCAGGTGAGGGTACGACAACGCTTTAGGGGGAGCGTACGTGTGAGGGCGCGGGTTAGTGTCAGCGTACGGGTTAGGATTAGGGGACGGGTGAGGGTCAGGCTTCGGGGAAGGGTTAGGGTTAGGGTTCGGGCTAGGGTTAGGGTTAGGGGACGGGGACGGTTTAGGGTCCAGGTGAGGGTACGACAACGCTTTAGGGGGAGCGTACGTGTGAGGGCGCGGGTTAGTGTCAGCGTACGGGTTAGGATTAGGGGACGGGTGAGGGTCAGGCTTCGGGGAAG
The DNA here is from genome assembly GCF_964374135.1 of Grampus griseus. Classification (NCBI taxonomy): domain Eukaryota; kingdom Metazoa; phylum Chordata; class Mammalia; order Artiodactyla; family Delphinidae; genus Grampus; species Grampus griseus. Next base: position 139,821 of record NW_028133075.1, read on the forward strand.
GGTTAGGGTTAGGGTTCGGGCTAGGGTTAGGGTTAGGGGACGGGGACGGTTTAGGGTCCAGGTGAGGGTACGACAACGCTTTAGGGGGAGCGTACGTGTGAGGGCGCGGGTTAGTGTCAGCGTACGGGTTAGGATTAGGGGACGGGTGAGGGTCAGGCTTCGGGGAAGGGTTAGGGTTAGCGTTCGGGCTAGGGTTAGGGTTAGGGGACGGGGACGGTTTAGGGTCCAGGTGAGGGTACGACAACGCTTTAGGGGGAGCGTACGTGTGAGGGCGCGGGTTAGTGTCAGCGTACGGGTTAGGATTAGGGGACGGGTGAGGGTCAGGCTTCGGGGAAAGGTTAGGGTTAGGGTTCGGGTTAGGGTTAGGGGACGGGGACGGTTTAAGGTCCAGGTGAGGGTACGACAACGCTTTAGGGGGAGCGTACGTGTGAGGGCGCGGGTTAGTGTCAGCGTACGGGTTAGGATTAGGGGACGGGTGAGGGTCAGGCTTAAGGGAAGGGTTAGGGTTAGGGTTCGGGCTAGGGTTAGGGTTAGGGGACGGGGACGGTTTAGGGTCCAGGTGAGGGTACGACAACGCTTTAGGGGGAGCGTACGTGTGAGGGCGCGGGTTAGTGTCAGCGTACGGGTTAGGATTAGGGGACGGGTGAGGGTCAGGCTTCGGGGAAGGGTTAGGGTTAGGGTTCAGGCTAGGGTTAGGGTTAGGGGACGGGGACGGTTTAGGGTCCAGGTGAGGGTACGACAACGCTTTAGGGGGAGCGTACGTGTGAGGGCGCGGGTTAGTGTCAGCGTACGGGTTAGGATTAGGGGACGGGTGAGGGTCAGGCTTCGGGGAAGGGTTAGGGTTAGGGTTCGGGCTAGGGTTACGGTTAGGGGACGGGGACGGTTTAGGGTCCAGGTGAGGGTATGAGAACGCTTTAGGGGGAGCGTACGTGTGAGGGCGCGGGTTAGTGTCAGCGTACGGGTTAGGATTAGGGGACGGGTGAGGGTCAGGCTTCGGGGAAGGGTTAGGGTTAGGGTTCGGGCTAGGGTTAGTGTTAGGGGACGGGGACGGGGACGGTTTAGGGTCCAGGCGAGGGTACGACAACGCTTTAGGGGGAGCGTACGTGTGAGGGCGCGGGTTAGTGTCAGCGTACGGGTTAGGATTAGGGGACGGGTGAGGGTCAGGCTTCGGGGAAGGGTTAGGGTTAGGGTTCGGGCTAGGGTTAGGGTTAGGGGACGGGGACGGGTTAGGGTCCAGGTGAGGGTACGACAACGATTTAGGGGGAGCGTACGTGTGAGGGCGCGGGTTAGTGTCAGCGTACGGGTTAGGATTAGGGGACGGGTGAGGGTCAGGCTTCGGGGCAGGGTTAGGGTTAGGGTTCGGGCTAGGGTTAGGATTAGGGGACGGGGACGGTTTAGGGTCCAGGTGAGGGTACGACAACGCTTTAGGGGGAGCGTACGTGTGAGGGCGCGGGTTAGTGTCAGCGTACGGGTTAGGATTAGGGGACGGGTGAGGGTCAGGCTTCGGGGAAGGGTTAGGGTTAGGGTTCGGGCTAGGGTTAGGGTTAGGGGACGGGGACGGTTTAGGGTCCAGGTGAGGGTACGACAACGCTTTAGGGGGTGCGTACGTGTGAGGGCGCGGGTTAGTGTCAGCGTACGGGTTAGGATTAGGGGACGGGTGAGGGTCAGGCTTCGGGGAAGTGTTAGGGTTAGGGTTTGGGCTAGGGTTAGGGTTAGGGGACGGGGACGGTTTAGGGTCCAGGTGAGGGTACGACAACGCTTTGGGGGAGCGTACGTGTGAGGGCGCGGGTTAGTGTCAGCGTACGGGTTAGGATTAGGGGACGGGTGAGGGTCAGGCTTCGGGGAAGGGTTAGGGTTAGGGTTCGGGCTAGGGTTAGGGTTAGGGGACGGGGACGGTTTAGGGTCCAGGTGAGGGTACGACAACGCTTTAGGGGGAGCGTACGTGTGACGGCCCGGGTTAGTGTCAGCGTACGGGTTAGGATTAGGGGACGGGTGAGGGTCAGGCTTCGGGGAAGGGTTAGGGTTAGTGTTCGGGCTAGGGTTAGGGTTAGGGGACGGGGACGGTTTAGGGTCCAGGTGAGGGTACGACAACGCTTTAGGGGGAGCGTACGTGTGAGGGCGCGGGTTAGTGTCAGCGTACGGGTTAGGATTAGGGGACGGGTGAGGGTCAGGCTTCGGGGAAGGGTTAGGGTTAGGGTTCGGGCTAGGGTTAGGGTTAGGGGACGGGGACGGGTTAGGGTCCAGGTGAGGGTACGACAACGCTTTAGGGGGAGCGTACGTGTGAGGGCGCGGGTTAGTGTCAGCGTACGGGTTAGGATTAGGGGACGTGTGAGGGTCAGGCTTCGGGGAAGGGTTAGGGTTAGGGTTCGGGCTAGGGTTAGGGTTAGGGGACGGGGACGGGTTAGGGTCCAGGTGAGGGTACGACAACGCTTTAGGGGGAGCGTACGTGTGAGGGTGCGGGTTAGTGTCAGCGTACGGGTTAGGATTAGGGGACGGGTGAGGGTCAGGCTTCGGGGAAGGGTTAGGGTTAGGGTTCGGGCTAGGGTTAGGGTTAGGGGACGGGGACGGTTTAGGGTCCAGGTGAGGGTACGACAATGCTTTAGGGGGAGCGTACGTGTGAGGTCGCGGGTTAGTGTCAGCGTACGGGTTAGGATTAGGGGACGGGTGAGGGTCAGGCTTCGGGGAAGTGTTAGGGTTAGGGTTCGGGCTAGGGTTAGGGTTAGGGGACGGGGACGGGGACGGTTTAGGGTCCAGGTGAGGGTACGACAACGCTTTAGGGGGAGCGTACGTGTGAGGGCGCGGGTTAGTGTCAGCGTACGGGTTAGGATTAGGGGACGGGTGAGGGTCAGGCTTCGGGGAAGTGTTAGGGTTAGGGTTCGGGCTAGGGTTAGGGTTAGGGGACGGGGACGGGTTAGGGTCCAGGTGAGGGTACGACAACGATTTAGGGGGAGCGTACGTGTGAGGGCGCGGGTTAGTGTCAGCGTACGGGTTAGGATTAGGGGACGGGTGAGGGTCAGGCTTCGGGGCAGGGTTAGGGTTAGGGTTCGGGCTAGGGTTAGGATTAGGGGACGGGGACGGTTTAGGGTCCAGGTGAGGGTACGACAACGCTTTAGGGGGAGCGTACGTGTGAGGGCGCGGGTTAGTGTCAGCGTACGTGTTAGGATTAGGGGACGGGTGAGGGTCAGGCTTCGGGGAAGGGTTAGGGTTAGGGTTCGGGCTAGGGTTAGGGTTAGGGGACGGGGACGGTTTAGGGTCCAGGTGAGGGTACGACAACGCTTTAGGGGGAGCGTACGTGTGAGGGCGCGGGTTAGTGTCAGCGTACGGGTTAGGATTAGGGTACGGGTGAGGGTCAGGCTTCGGGGAAGGGTTAGGGTTAGGGTTCGGGCTAGGGTTAGGGTTAGGGGACGGGGACGGTTTAGGGTCCAGGTGAGGGTACGACAACGCTTTAGGGGGAGCGTACGTGTGAGGGCGCGGGTTAGTGTCAGCGTACGGGTTAGGATTAGGGGACGGGTGAGGGTCAGGCTTAAGGGAAGTGTTAGGGTTAGGGTTCGGGCTAGGGTTAGGGTTAGGGGACGGGGACGGTTTAGGGTCCAGGTGAGGGTACGACAACGCTTTAGGGGGAGCGTACGTGTGAGGGCGCGGGTTAATGTCAGCGTACGGGTTAGGATTAGGGGACGGGTGAGGGTCAGGCTTAAGGGAAGGGTTAGGGTTAGGGTTCGGGCTAGGGTTAGGGTTAGGGGACGGGGACGGTTTAGGGTCCAGGTGAGGGTACGACAACGCTTTAGGGGGAGCGTACGTGTGAGGGCGCGGGTTAGTGTCAGCGTACGGGTTAGGATTAGGGGACGGGTGAGGGTCAGGCTTCGGGGAAGGGTTAGGGTTAGGGTTCGGGCTAGGGTTAGGGTTAGGGGACGGGGACGGTTTAGGGTCCAGGTGAGGGTACGACAACGCTTTAGGGGGAGCGTACGTGTAAGGGCGCGGGTTAGTGTCAGCGTACGGGTTAGGATTAGGGGACGGGTGAGGGTCAGGCTTCGGGGAAGGGTTAGGGTTAGGGTTCGGGCTCGGGTTACGGTTAGGGGACGGGGACGGTTTAGGGTCCAGGTGAGGGTATGACAACGCTTTAGGGGGAGCGTACGTGTGAGGGCGCGGGTTAGTGTCAGCGTACGGGTTAGGATTAGGGGACGGGTGAGGGTCAGGCTTCGGGGAAGGGTTAGGGTTAGGGTTCGGGCTAGGGTTAGTGTTAGGGGACGGGGACGGGGACGGTTTAGGGTCCAGGCGAGGGTACGACAACGCTTTAGGGGGAGCGTACGTGTGAGGGCGCGGGTTAGTGTCAGCGTACGGGTTAGGATTAGGGGACGGGTGAGGGTCAGGCTTCGGGGCAGGGTTAGGGTTAGGGTTCGGGCTAGGGTTAGGTTTAGGGGACGGGGACGGGTTAGGGTCCAGGTGAGGGTACGACAACGCTTTAGGGGGAGCGTACGTGTGAGGGCGCGGGTTAGTGTCAGCGTACGGGTTAGGATTAGGGGACGGGTGAGGGTCAGGCTTCGGGGCAGGGTTAGGGTTAGGGTTCGGGCTAGGGTTAGGGTTAGGGGACGGGGACGGTTTAGGGTCCAGGTGAGGGTACGACAACGCTTTAGGGGGAGCGTACGTGTGAGGGCGCGGGTTAGTGTCAGCGTACGGGTTAGGATTAGGGGACGGGTGAGGGTCAGGCTTCGGGGAATGGTTAGGGTTAGGGTTCGGGCTAGGGTTAGGGTTAGGGGACGGGGACGGTTTAGGGTCCAGGTGAGGGTACGACAACGCTTTAGGGGGAGCGTACGTGTGAGGGCGCGGGTTAGTGTCAGCGTACGGGTTAGGATTAGGGGACGGGTGAGGGTCAGGCTTCGGGGAAGGGTTAGGGTTAGGGTTCGGGCTAGGGTTAGGGTTAGGGGACGGGGACGGTTTAGGTTCCAGGTGAGGGTACGACAACGCTTTAGGGGGAGCGTACATGTGAGGGCGCGGGTTAGTGTCAGCGTACGGGTTAGGATTAGGGGACGGGTGAGGGTCAGGCTTCGGGGAAGGGTTAGGGTTAGGGTTCGGGCTAGGGTTAGGGTTAGGGGACGGGGACGGTTTAGGGTCCAGGTGAGCGTACGACAACGCTTTAGGGGGAGCGTACGTGTGAGGGCGCGGGTTAGTGTCAGCGTACGGGTTAGGATTAGGGGACGGGTGAGGGTCAGGCTTCGGGGAAGAGTTAGGGTTAGGGTTTGGGCTAGGGTTAGGGTTAGGGGACGGGGACGGTTTAGGGTCCAGGTGAGGGTACGACAACGCTTTAGTGGGAGCGTACGTGTGAGGGCGCGGGTTAGTGTCAGCGTACGGGTTAGGATTAGGGGACGGGTGAGGGTCAGGCTTCGGGGAAGGGTTAGGGTTAGGGTTCGGGCTAGGGTTAGGGTTAGGGGACGGGGACGGTTTAGGGTCCAGGTGAGGGTACGACAACGCTTTAGGGGGAGCGTACGTGTGAGGGCGCGGGTTAGTGTCAGCGTACGGGTTAGGATTAGGGGACGGGTGAGGGTCAGGCTTCGGGGAAGGGTTAGGGTTAGGGTTCGGGCTAGGGTTAGGGTTAGGGGACGGGGACGGTTTAGGTTCCAGGTGAGGGTACGACAACGCTTTAGGGGGAGCGTACATGTGAGGGCGCGGGTTAGTGTCAGCGTACGGGTTAGGATTAGGGGACGGGTGAGGGTCAGGCTTCGGGGAAGGGTTAGGGTTAGGGTTCGGGCTAGGGTTAGGGTTAGGGGACGGGGACGGTTTAGGGTCCAGGTGAGGGTACGACAACGCTTTAGGGGGAGCGTACGTGTGAGGGCGCGGGTTAGTGTCAGCGTACGGGTTAGGATTAGGGGACGGGTGAGGGTCAGGCTTCGGGGAAGAGTTAGGGTTAGGGTTTGGGCTAGGGTTAGGGTTAGGGGACGGGGACGGTTTAGGGTCCAGGTGAGGGTACGACAACGCTTTAGGGGGAGCGTACGTGTGAGGGCGCGGGTTAGTGTCAGCGTACGGGTTAGGATTAGGGGACGGGTGAGGGTCAGGCTTCGGGGAAGGGTTAGGGTTAGGGTTCGGGCTAGGGTTAGGGTTAGGGGACGGGGACGGTTTAGGGTCCAGGTGAGGGTACGCCAACGCTTTAGGGGGAGCGTACGTGTGAGGGCGCGGGTTAGTGTCAGCGTACGGGTTAGGATTAGGGGACGGGTGAGGGTCAGGCTTCGGGGAAGGGTTAGGGTTAGGGTTCGGGCTAGGGTTAGGGTTAGGGGACGGGGACGGTTTAGGGTCCAGGTGAGGGTACGACAACGCTTTAGGGGGAGCGTACGTGTGAGGGCGCGGGTTAGTGTCAGCGTACGGGTTAGGATTATGGGACGGGTGAGGGTCAGGCTTCGGGGAAAGGTTAGGGTTAGGGTTCGGGTTAGGGTTAGGGGACGGGGACGGTTTAGGGTCCAGGTGAGGGTACGACAACGCTTTAGGGGGAGCGTACGTGTGAGGGCGCGGGTTAGTGTCAGCGTACGGGTTAGGATTAGGGGACGGGTGAGGGTCAGGCTTAAGGGAAGGGTTAGGGTTAGGGTTCGGGCTAGGGTTAGGGTTAGGGGACGGGGACGGTTTAGGGTCCAGGTGAGGGTACGACAACGCTTTAGGGGGAGCGTACGTGTGAGGGCACGGGTTAGTGTCAGCGTACGGGTTAGGATTAGGGGACGGGTGAGGGTCAGGCTTCGGGGAAGGGTTAGGGTTAGGGTTCGGGCTAGGGTTAGGGTTAGGGGACGGGGACGGTTTAGGGTCCAGGTGAGGGTACGACAACGCTTTAGGGGGAGCGTACGTGTGAGGGCGCGGGTTAGTGTCAGCGTACGGGTTAGGATTAGGGGACGGGTGAGGGTCAGGCTTCGGGGAAGGGTTAGGGTTAGGGTTCGGGCTAGGGTTAGGGTTAGGGGACGGGGACGGTTTAGGGTCCAGGTGAGGGTATGACAACGCTTTAGGGGGAGCGTACGTGTGAGGGCGCGGGTTAGTGTCAGCGTACGGGTTAGGATTAGGGGACGGGTGAGGGTCAGGCTTCGGGGAAGGGTTAGGGTTAGGGTTCGGGCTAGGGTTAGTGTTAGGGGACGGGGACGGGGACGGTTTAGGGTCCAGGTGAGGGTACGACAACGCTTTAGGGGGAGCGTACGTGTGAGGGCGCGGGTTAGTGTCAGCGTACGGGTTAGGATTAGGGGACGGGTGAGGGTCAGGCTTCGGGGAAGGGTTAGGGTTAGGGTTCGGGCTAGGGTTAGGGTTAGGGGACGGGGACGGGTTAGGGTCCAGGTGAGGGTACGACAACGATTTAGGGGGAGCGTACGTGTGAGGGCGCGGGTTAGTGTCAGCGTACGGGTTAGGATTAGGGGACGGATGAGGGTCAGGCTTCGGGGCAGGGTTAGGGTTAGGGTTCGGGCTAGGGTTAGGGTTAGGGGACGGGGACGGTTTAGGGTCCAGGTGAGGGTACGACAACGCTTTAGGGGGAGCGTACGTGTGAGGGCGCGGGTTAGTGTCAGCGTACGGGTTAGGATTAGGGGACGGGTGAGGGTCAGGCTTCGGGGAAGGGTTAGGGTTAGGGTTCGGGCTAGGGTTAGGGTTAGGGGACGGGGACGGTTTAGTGTCCAGGTGAGGGTACGACAACGCTTTAGGGGGTGCGTACGTGTGAGGGCGCGGGTTAGTGTCAGCGTACGGGTTAGGATTAGGGGACGGGTGAGGGTCAGGCTTCGGGGAAGTGTTAGGGTTAGGGTTTGGGCTAGGGTTAGGGTTAGGGGACAGGGACGGTTTAGGGTCCAGGTGAGGGTACGACAACGCTTTAGGGGGAGCGTACGTGTGAGGGCGCGGGTTAGTGTCAGCGTACGGGTTAGGATTAGGGGACGGGTGAGGGTCAGGCTTCGGGGAAGGGTTAGGGTTAGGGTTCGGGCTAGGGTTAGGGTTAGGGGACGGGGACGGTTTAGGGTCCAGGTGAGGGTACGACAACGCTTTAGGGGGAGCGTACGTGTGAGGGCGCGGGTTAGTGTCAGCGTACGGGTTAGGATTAGGGGACGGGTGAGGGTCAGGCTTCGGGGAAGGGTTAGGGTTAGGGTTCGGGCTAGGGTTAGGGTTAGGGGACGGGGACGGTTTAGGGTCCAGGTGAGGGTACGACAACGCTTTAGGGGGAGCGTACGTGTGAGGGCGCGGGTTAGTGTCAGCGTACGGGTTAGGATTAGGGGACGGGTGAGGGTCAGGCTTCGGGGAAGGGTTAGGGTTAGGGTTCGGGCTAGGGTTAGGGTTAGGGGACGGGGACGGTTTAGGGTCCAGGTGAGGGTACGACAACGCTTTAGGGGGAGCGTACGTGTGAGGGTGCGGGTTAGTGTCAGCGTACGGGTTAGGATTAGGGGACGGGTGAGGGTCAGGCTTCAGGGAAGGGTTACGGTTAGGGTTCGGGCTAGGGTTAGGGTTAGAGGACGGGGACGGTTTAGGGTCCAGGTGAGGGTACGACAACGCTTTAGGGGGAGCGTACGTGTGAGGGTGCGGGTTAGTGTCAGCGTACGGGTTAGGATTAGGGGACGGGTGAGGGTCAGGCTTCGGGGAAGGGTTAGGGTTAGGGTTCGGGCTAGGGTTAGGGTTAGGGGACGGGGACGGTTTAGGGTCCAGGTGAGGGTACGACAACGCTTTAGGGGGAGCGTACGTGTGAGGGCGCGGGTTAGTGTCAGCGTACGGGTTAGGATTAGGGGACGGGTGAGGGTCAGGCTTCGGGGAAGGGTTAGGGTTAGGGTTCGGGCTAGGGTTAGGGTTAGGGGACGGGGACGGTTTAGGGTCCAGGTGAGGGTACGACAACGCTTTAGGGGGAGCGTACGTGTGAGGGCCCGGGTTAGTGTCAGCGTTCGGGTTAGGATTAGGGGACGGGTGAGGGTCAGGCTTCGGGGAAGGGTTAGGGTTAGGGTTCGGGCTAGGGTTAGGGTTAGGGGACGGGGACGGTTTAGGGTCCAGGTGAGGGTACGACAACGCTTTAGGGGGAGCGTACGTGTGAGGGTGCGGGTTAGTGTCAGCGTACGGGTTAGGATTAGGGGACGGGTGAGGGTCAGGCTTCAGGGAAGGGTTAGGGTTAGGGTTCGGGCTAGGGTTAGGGTTAGAGGACGGGGACGGTTTAGGGTCCAGGTGAGGGTACGACAACGCTTTAGGGGGAGCGTACGTGTGAGGGCGCGGGTTAGTGTCAGCGTACGGGTTAGGATTAGGGGACGGGTGAGGGTCAGGCTTCGGGGAAGGGTTAGGGTTAGGGTTCGGGCTAGGGTTAGGGTTAGGGGACGGGGACGGTTTAGGGTCCAGGTGAGGGTACGACAACGCTTTAGGGGGAGCGTACGTGTGAGGGCGCGGGTTAGTGTCAGCGTTCGGGTTAGGATTAGGGGACGGGTGAGTGTCAGGCTTCGGGGAAGGGTTAGGGTTAGGGTTCGGGCTAGGGTTAGGGTTAGGGGACGGGGACGGTTTAGGGTCCAGGTGAGGGTACGACAACGCTTTAGGGGGAGCGTACGTGTGAGGGCCCGGGTTAGTGTCAGCGTACGGGTTAGGATTAGGGGACGGGTGAGGGTCAGGCTTCGGGGAAGGGTTAGGGTTAGGGTTCGGGCTAGGGTTAGGGTTAGGGGACGGGGACGGTTTAGGGTCCAGGTGAGGGTACGACAACGCTTTAGGGGGATCGTACGTGTGAGGGCGCGGGTTAGTGTCAGCGTACGGGTTAGGATTAGGGGACGGGTGAGGGTCAGGCTTCGGGGAAGGGTTAGGGTTAGGGTTCGGGCTAGGGTTAGGGTTAGGGGACGGGGACGGTTTAGGGTCCAGGTGAGGGTACGACAACGCTTTAGGGGGAGCGTACGTGTGAGGGCGCGGGTTAGTGTCAGCGTACGGGTTAGGATTAGGGGACGGGTGAGGGTCAGGCTTCGGGGAAGGGTTAGGGTTAGGGTTCGGGCTAGGGTTAGGGTTAGGGGACGGGGACGGTTTAGGGTCCAGGTGAGGGTACGACAACGCTTTAGGGGGAGCGTACGTGTGAGGGCGCGGGTTAGTGTCAGCGTACGGGTTAGGATTAGGGGACGGGTGAGGGTCAGGCTTCGGGGAAGGGTTAGGGTTAGGGTTCGGGCTAGGGTTAGGGTTAGGGGACGGGGACGGTTTAGGGTCCAGGTGAGGGTACGACAACGCTTTAGGGGGAGCGTACGTGTGAGGGCGCGGGTTAGTGTCAGCGTACGGGTTAGGATTAGGGGACGGGTGAGGGTCAGGTTTCGGGGAAGGGTTAGGGTTAGGGTTCGGGCTAGGGTTAGGGTTAGGGGACGGGGACGGTTTAGGGTCCAGGTGAGGGTACGACAACGCTTTAGGGGGAGCGTACGTGTGAGGGCGCGGGTTAGTGTCAGCGTACGGGTTAGGATTAGGGGACGGGTGAGGGTCAGGCTTCGGGGAAGGGTTAGGGTTAGGGTTCGGGCTAGGGTTAGGGTTAGGGGACGGGGACGGTTTAGGGTCCAGGTGAGGGTACGACAACGCTTTAGGGGGAGCGTACGTGTGAGGGCGCGGGTTAGTGTCAGCGTACGGGTTAGGATTAGGGGACGGGTGAGGGTCAGGCTTCGGGGAAGGGTTAGGGTTAGGGTTCGGGCTAGGGTTAGGGTTAGGGGACGGGGACGGTTTAGGGTCCAGGTGAGGGTACGACAACGCTTTAGGGGGAGCGTACGTGTGACGGCCCGGGTTAGTGTCAGCGTACGGGTTAGGATTAGGGGACGGGTGAGGGTCAGGCTTCGGGGAAGGGTTAGGGTTAGGGTTCGGGCTAGGGTTAGGGTTAGGGGACAGGGACGGTTTAGGGTCCAGGTGAGGGTACGACAACGCTTTAGGGGGAGCGTACGTGTGAGGGCGCGGGTTAGTGTCAGCGTACGGGTTAGGATTAGGGGACGGGTGAGGGTCAGGCTTCGGGGAAGGGTTAGGGTTAGGGTTCGGGCTAGGGTTAGGGTTAGGGGATGGGGACGGGTTAGGGTCCAGGTGAGGGTACGACAACGCTTTAGGGGGAGCGTACGTGTGAGGGCCCGGGTTAGTGTCAGCGTACGGGTTAGGATTAGGGGACGGGTGAGGGTCAGGCTTCGGGGAAGGGTTAGGGTTAGGGCTCGGGCTAGGGTTAGGGTTAGGGGACGGGGACGGTTTAGGGTCCAGGTGAGGGTACGACAACGCTTTAGGGGGAGCGTACGTGTGAGGGCGCGGGTTAGTGTCAGCGTACGGGTTAGGATTAGGGGACGGGTGAGGGTCAGGCTTCGGGGAAGGGTTAGGGTTAGGGTTCGGGCTAGGGTTAGGGTTAGGGGACGGGGACGGTTTAGGGTCCAGGTGAGGGTACGACAACGCTTTAGGGGGAGCGTACGTGTGAGGGCGCGGGTTAGTGTCAGCGTACGGGTTAGGATTAGGGGACGGGTGAGGGTCAGGCTTCGGGGAAGGGTTAGGGTTAGGGTTCGGGCTAGGGTTAGGGTTAGGGGACGGGGACGGTTTAGGGTCCAGGTGAGGGTACGACAACGCTTTAGGGGGAGCGTACGTGTGAGGGTGCGGGTTAGTGTCAGCGTACGGGTTAGGATTAGGGGACGGGTGAGGGTCAGGCTTCAGGGAAGGGTTAGGGTTAGGGTTCGGGCTAGGGTTAGGGTTAGGGGACGGGGACGGTTTAGGGTCCAGGTGAGGGTACGCCAACGCTTTAGGGGGAGCGTACGTGTGAGGGCGCGGGTTAGTGTCAGCGTACGGGTTAGGATTAGGGGACGGGTGAGGGTCAGGCTTCGGGGAAGGGTTAGGGTTAGGGTTCGGGCTAGGGTTAGGGTTAGGGGACGGGGACGGTTTAGGGTCCAGGTGAGGGTACGACAACGCTTTAGGGGGAGCGTACGTGTGAGGGCGCGGGTTAGTGTCAGCGTACGGGTTAGGATTAGGGGACGGGTGAGGGTCAGGCTTCGGGGAAGGGTTAGGGTTAGGGTTCGGGCTAGGGTTAGGGTTAGGGGACGGGGACGGTTTAGGGTCCAGGTGAGGGTACGACAACGCTTTAGGGGGAGCGTACGTGTGAGGGCGCGGGTTAGTGTCAGCGTACGGGTTAGGATTAGGGGACGGGTGAGGGTCAGGTTTCGGGGAAGGGTTAGGGTTAGGGTTCGGGCTAGGGTTAGGGTTAGGGGACGGGGACGGTTTAGGGTCCAGGTGAGGGTACGACAACGCTTTAGGGGGAGCGTACGTGTGAGGGCGCGGGTTAGTGTCAGCGTACGGGTTAGGATTAGGGGACGGGTGAGGGTCAGGCTTCGGGGAAGGGTTAGGGTTAGGGTTCGGGCTAGGGTTAGGGTTAGGGGACGGGGACGGTTTAGGGTCCAGGTGAGGGTACGACAACGCTTTAGGGGGAGCGTACGTGTGAGGGCGCGGGTTAGTGTCAGCGTACGGGTTAGGATTAGGGGACGGGTGAGGGTCAGGCTTCGGGGAAGGGTTAGGGTTAGGGTTCGGGCTAGGGTTAGGGTTAGGGGACGGGGACGGTTTAGGGTCCAGGTGAGGGTACGACAACGCTTTAGGGGGAGCGTACGTGTGACGGCCCGGGTTAGTGTCAGCGTACGGGTTAGGATTAGGGGACGGGTGAGGGTCAGGCTTCGGGGAAGGGTTAGGGTTAGGGTTCGGGCTAGGGTTAGGGTTAGGGGACAGGGACGGTTTAGGGTCCAGGTGAGGGTACGACAACGCTTTAGGGGGAGCGTACGTGTGAGGGCGCGGGTTAGTGTCAGCGTACGGGTTAGGATTAGGGGACGGGTGAGGGTCAGGCTTCGGGGAAGGGTTAGGGTTAGGGTTCGGGCTAGGGTTAGGGTTAGGGGATGGGGACGGGTTAGGGTCCAGGTGAGGGTACGACAACGCTTTAGGGGGAGCGTACGTGTGAGGGCCCGGGTTAGTGTCAGCGTACGGGTTAGGATTAGGGGACGGGTGAGGGTCAGGCTTCGGGGAAGGGTTAGGGTTAGGGCTCGGGCTAGGGTTAGGGTTAGGGGACGGGGACGGTTTAGGGTCCAGGTGAGGGTACGACAACGCTTTAGGGGGAGCGTACGTGTGAGGGCGCGGGTTAGTGTCAGCGTACGGGTTAGGATTAGGGGACGGGTGAGGGTCAGGCTTCGGGGAAGGGTTAGGGTTAGGGTTCGGGCTAGGGTTAGGGTTAGGGGACGGGGACGGTTTAGGGTCCAGGTGAGGGTACGACAACGCTTTAGGGGGAGCGTACGTGTGAGGGCGCGGGTTAGTGTCAGCGTACGGGTTAGGATTAGGGGACGGGTGAGGGTCAGGCTTCGGGGAAGGGTTAGGGTTAGGGTTCGGGCTAGGGTTAGGGTTAGGGGACGGGGACGGTTTAGGGTCCAGGTGAGGGTACGACAACGCTTTAGGGGGAGCGTACGTGTGAGGGTGCGGGTTAGTGTCAGCGTACGGGTTAGGATTAGGGGACGGGTGAGGGTCAGGCTTCAGGGAAGGGTTAGGGTTAGGGTTCGGGCTAGGGTTAGGGTTAGGGGACGGGGACGGTTTAGGGTCCAGGTGAGGGTACGCCAACGCTTTAGGGGGAGCGTACGTGTGAGGGCGCGGGTTAGTGTCAGCGTACGGGTTAGGATTAGGGGACGGGTGAGGGTCAGGCTTCGGGGAAGGGTTAGGGTTAGGGTTCGGGCTAGGGTTAGGGTTAGGGGACGGGGACGGTTTAGGGTCCAGGTGAGGGTACGACAACGCTTTAGGGGGAGCGTACGTGTGAGGGCCCGGGTTAGTGTCAGCGTTCGGGTTAGGATTAGGGGACGGGTGAGGGTCAGGCTTCGGGGAAGGGTTAGGGTTAGGGTTCGGGCTAGGGTTAGGGTTAGGGGACGGGGACGGTTTAGGGTCCATGTGAGGGTACGACAACGCTTTAGGGGGAGCGTACGTGTGAGGGCCCGGGTTAGTGTCAGCGTTCGGGTTAGGATTAGGGGACGGGTGAGGGTCAGGCTTCGGGGAAGGGTTAGGGTTAGGGTTCGGGCTAGGGTTAGGGTTAGGGGACGGGGACGGTTTAGGGTCCAGGTGAGGGTACGACAACGCTTTAGGGGGAGCGTACGTGTGAGGGCGCGTGTTAGTGTCAGCGTACGGGTTAGGATTAGGGGACGGGTGAGGGTCAGGCTTCGGGGAAGGGTTAGGGTTAGGGTTCGGGCTAGGGTTAGGGTTAGGGGACGGGGACGGTTTAGGGTCCAGGTGAGGGTACGACAACGCTTTAGGGGGATCGTACGTGTGAGGGCGCGGGTTAGTGTCAGCGTACGGGTTAGGATTAGGGGACGGGTGAGGGTCAGGCTTCGGGGAAGGGTTAGGGTTAGGGTTCGGGCTAGGGTTAGGGTTAGGGGACGGGGACGGTTTAGGGTCCAGGTGAGGGTACGACAACGCTTTAGGGGGAGCGTACGTGTGAGGGCGCGGGTTAGTGTCAGCGTACGGGTTAGGATTAGGGGACGGGTGAGGGTCAGGCTTCGGGGAAGGGTTAGGGTTAGGGTTCGGGCTAGGGTTAGGGTTAGGGTACGGGGAAGGTTTAGGGTCCAGGTGAGGGTACGACAACGCTTTAGGGGGAGCGTACGTGTGAGGGCGCGGGTTAGTGTCAGCGTACGGGTTAGGATTAGGGGACGGGTGAGGGTCAGGCTTCGGGGAAGGGTTAGGGTTAGGGTTCGGGCTAGGGTTAGGGTTAGGGGACGGGGACGGTTTAGGGTCCAGGTGAGGGTACGACAACGCTTTAGGGGGAGCGTACGTGTGAGGGCGCGGGTTAGTGTCAGCGTACGGGTTAGGATTAGGGGACGGGTGAGGGTCAGGTTTCGGGGAAGGGTTAGGGTTAGGGTTCGGGCTAGGGTTAGGGTTAGGGGACGGGGACGGTTTAGGGTCCAGGTGAGGGTACGACAACGCTTTAGGGGGAGCGTACGTGTGAGGGCGCGGGTTAGTGTCAGCGTACGGGTTAGGATTAGGGGACGGGTGAGGGTCAGGCTTCGGGGAAGGGTTAGGGTTAGGGTTCGGGCTAGGGTTAGGGTTAGGGGACGGGGACGGTTTAGGGTCCAGGTGAGGGTACGACAACGCTTTAGGGGGAGCGTACATGTGAGGGCGCGGGTTAGTGTCAGCGTACGGGTTAGGATTAGGGGACGGGTGAGGGTCAGGCTTCGGGGCAGGGTTAGGGTTAGGGTTCGGGCTAGGGTTAGGGTTAGGGGACGGGGACGGTTTAGGGTCCAGGTGAGGGTACGACAACGCTTTAGGGGGAGCGTACGTGTGACGGCCCGGGTTAGTGTCAGCGTACGGGTTAGGATTAGGGGACGGGTGAGGGTCAGGCTTCGGGGAAGGGTTAGGGTTAGGGTTCGGGCTAGGGTTAGGGTTAGGGGACAGGGACGGTTTAGGGTCCAGGTGAGGGTACGACAACGCTTTAGGGGGAGCGTACGTGTGAGGGCGCGGGTTAGTGTCAGCGTACGGGTTAGGATTAGGGGACGGGTGAGGGTCAGGCTTCGGGGAAGGTTTAGGGTTAGGGTTCGGGCTAGGGTTAGGGTTAGGGGACGGGGACGGGTTAGGGTCCAGGTGAGGGTACGACAACGCTTTAGGGGGAGCGTACGTGTGAGGGCCCGGGTTAGTGTCAGCGTACGGGTTAGGATTAGGGGACGGGTGAGGGTCAGGCTTCGGGGAAGGGTTAGGGTTAGGGTTCGGGCTAGGGTTAGGGTTAGGGGACGGGGACGGTTTAGGGTCCAGGTGAGGGTACGACAACGCTTTAGGGGGAGCGTACGTGTGAGGGCGCGGGTTAGTGTCAGCGTACGGGTTAGGATTAGGGGACGGGTGAGGGTCAGGCTTCGGGGAAGGGCTAGGGTTAGGGTTCGGGCTAGGGTTAGGGTTAGGGGACGGGGACGGTTTAGGGTCCAGGTGAGGGTACGACAACGCTTTAGGGGGAGCGTACGTGTGAGGGCGCGGGTTAGTGTCAGCGTACGGGTTAGGATTAGGGGACGGGTGAGGGTCAGGCTTCGGGGAAGGGTTAGGGTTAGGGTTCGGGCTAGGGTTAGGGTTAGGGGACGGGGACGGTTTAGGGTCCAGGTGAGGGTACGACAACGCTTTAGGGGGAGCGTACGTGTGAGGGTGCGGGTTAGTGTCAGCGTACGGGTTAGGATTAGGGGACGGGTGAGGGTCAGGCTTCAGGGAAGGGTTAGGGTTAGGGTTCGGGCTAGGGTTAGGGTTAGAGGACGGGGACGGTTTAGGGTCCAGGTGAGGGTACGACAACGCTTTAGGGGGAGCGTACGTGTGAGGGCGCGGGTTAGTGTCAGCGTACGGGTTAGGATTAGGGGACGGGTGAGGGTCAGGCTTCGGGGAAGGGTTAGGGTTAGGGTTCGGGCTAGGGTTAGGGTTAGGGGACGGGGACGGTTTAGGGTCCAGGTGAGGGTACGACAACGCTTTAGGGGGAGCGTACGTGTGAGGGCCCGGGTTAGTGTCAGCGTTCGGGTTAGGATTAGGGGACGGGTGAGGGTCAGGCTTCGGGGAAGGGTTAGGGTTAGGGTTCGGGCTAGGGTTAGGGTTAGGGGACGGGGACGGTTTAGGGTCCAGGTGAGGGTACGACAACGCTTTAGGGGGAGCGTACGTGTGAGGGTGCGGGTTAGTGTCAGTGTACGGGTTAGGATTAGGGGACGGGTGAGGGTCAGGCTTCAGGGAAGGGTTAGGGTTAGGGTTCGGGCTAGGGTTAGGGTTAGAGGACGGGGACGGTTTAGGGTCCAGGTGAGGGTACGACAACACTTTAGGGGGAGCGTACGTGTGAGGGCGCGGGTTAGTGTCAGCGTACGGGTTAGGATTAGGGGACGGGTGAGGGTCAGGCTTCGGGGAAGGGTTAGGGTTAGGGTTCGGGCTAGGGTTAGGGTTAGGGGACGGGGACGGTTTAGGGTCCAGGTGAGGATACGACAACGCTTTAGGGGGAGCGTACGTGTGAGGGCCCGGGTTAGTGTCAGCGTTCGGGTTAGGATTAGGGGACGGGTGAGGGTCAGGCTTCGGGGAAGGGTTAGGGTTAGGGTTCGGGCTAGGGTTAGGGTTAGGGGACGGGGACGGTTTAGGGTCCAGGTGAGGGTACGACAACGCTTTAGGGGGAGCGTACGTGTGAGGGTGCGGGTTAGTGTCAGCGTACGGGTTAGGATTAGGGGACGGGTGAGGGTCAGGCTTCAGGGAAGGGTTAGGGTTAGGGTTCGGGCTAGGGTTAGGGTTAGAGGACGGGGACGGTTTAGGGTCCAGGTGAGGGTACGACAACGCTTTAGGGGGAGCGTACGTGTGAGGGCGCGGGTTAGTGTCAGCGTACGGGTTAGGATTAGGGGACGGGTGAGGGTCAGGCTTCGGGGAAGGGTTAGGGTTAGGGTTCGGGCTAGGGTTAGGGTTAGGGGACGGGGACGGTTTAGGGTCCAGGTGAGGGTACGACAACGCTTTAGGGGGAGCGTACGTGTGAGGGCCCGGGTTAGTGTCAGCGTTCGGGTTAGGATTAGGGGACGGGTGAGGGTCAGGCTTCGGGGAAGGGTTAGGGTTAGGGTTCGGGCTAGGGTTAGGGTTAGGGGACGGGGACGGTTTAGGGTCCAGGTGAGGGTACGACAACGCTTTAGGGGGAGCGTACGTGTGAGGGCCCGGGTTAGTGTCAGCGTACGGGTTAGGATTAGGGGACGGTGAGGGTCAGGCTTCGGGGAAGGGTTAGGGTTAGGGTTCGGGCTAGGGTTAGGGTTAGGGGATGGGGACGGTTTAGGGTCCAGGTGAGGGTACGACAACGCTTTAGGGGGATCGTACGTGTGAGGGCGCGGGTTAGTGTCAGCGTACGGGTTAGGATTAGGGGACGGGTGAGGGTCAGGCTTCGGGTAAGGGTTAGGGTTAGGGTTCGGGCTAGGGTTAGGGTTAGGGGACGGGGACGGTTTAGGGTCCAGGTGAGGGTACGACAACGCTTTAGGGGGAGCGTACGTGTGAGGGCGCGGGTTAGTGTCAGCGTACGGGTTAGGATTAGGGGACGGGTGAGGGTCAGGTTTCGGGGAAGGTTTAGGGTTCGGGTTCGGGCTAGGGTTAGGGTTAGGGGACGGGGACGGTTTAGGGTCCAGGTGAGGGTACGACAACGCTTTAGGGGGAGCGTACGTGTGAGGGCGCGGGTTAGTGTCAGCGTACGGGTTAGGATTAGGGGACGGGTGAGGGTCAGGCTTCGGGGAAGGGTTAGGGTTAGGGTTCGGGCTAGGGTTAGGGTTAGGGGACGGGGACGGTTTAGGGTCCAGGTGAGGGTACGACAACGCTTTAGGGGGAGCGTACGTGTGAGGGCGCGGGTTAGTGTCAGCGTACGGGTTAGGATTAGGGGACGGGTGAGGGTCAGGTTTCGGGGCAGGGTTAGGGTTAGGGTTCGGGCTAGGGTTAGGGTTAGGGGACGGGGACGGTTTAGGGTCCAGGTGAGGGTACGACAACGCTTTAGGGGGAGCGTACGTGTGAGGGCGCGGGTTAGTGTCAGCGTACGGGTTAGGATTAGGGGACGGGTGAGGGTCAGGCTTCGGGGAAGGGTTAGGGTTAGGGTTCGGGCTAGGGTTAGGGTTAGGGGACGGGGACGGTTTAGGGTCCAGGTGAGGGTACGACAACGCTTTAGGGGGAGCGTACGTGTGAGGGCGCGGGTTAGTGTCAGCGTACGGGTTAGGATTAGGGGACGGGTGAGGGTCAGGCTTCGGGGAAGGGTTAGGGTTAGGGTTCGGGCTAGGGTTAGGGTTAGGGGACGGGGACGGTTTAGGGTCCAGGTGAGGGTACGACAACGCTTTAGGGGGAGCGTACGTGTGAGGGCGCGGGTTAGTGTCAGCGTACGGGTTAGGATTAGGGGACGGGTGAGGGTCAGTCTTCGGGGAAGGGTTAGGGTTAGTGTTCGGGCTAGGGTTAGGGTTAGGGGACGGGGACGGTTTAGGGTCCAGGTGAGGGTACGACAACGCTTTAGGGGGAGCGTACGTGTGAGGGCGCGGGTTAGTGTCAGCGTACGGGTTAGGATTAGGGGACGGGTGAGGGTCAGGCTTCGGGGAAGGGTTAGGGTTAGGGTTCGGGCTAGGGTTAGGGTTAGGGGACGGGGACGGTTTAGGGTCCAGGTGAGGGTACGACAACGCTTTAGGGGGAGCGTACGTGTGAGGGCGCGGGTTAGTGTCAGCGTACGGGTTAGGATTAGGGGACGGGTGAGGGTCAGGCTTCGGGGAAGGGTTAGGGTTAGGGTTCGGGCTAGGGTTAGGGTTAGGGGACGGGGACGGTTTAGGGTCCAGGTGAGGGTACGACAACGCTTTAGGGGGAGCGTACGTGTGAGGGCACGGGTTAGTGTCAGCCTACGGGTTAGGATTAGGGGACGGGTGAGGGTCAGGCTTCGGGGAAGGGTTAGGGTTAGGGTTCGGGCTAGGGTTAGGGTTAGGGGACGGGGACGGTTTAGGGTCCAGGTGAGGATACGACAACGCTTTAGGGGGAGCGTACGTGTGAGGGCGCGGGTTAGTGTCAGCGTACGGGTTAGGATTAGGGGACGGGTGAGGGTCAGGCTTCGGTGAAGGGTTAGGGTTAGTGTTCGGGCTAGGGTTAGGGTTAGGGGACGGGGACGGTTTAGGGTCCAGGTGAGGGTACGACAACGCTTTAGGGGGAGCGTACGTGTGAGGGCCCGGGTTAGTGTCAGCGTACGGGTTAGGATGAGGGGACGGGTGAGGGTCAGGCTTCGGGGAAGGGTTAGGGTTAGGGTTCGGGCTAGGGTTAGGGTTAGGGGCCGGGGACGGGTTAGGGTCCAGGTGAGGGTACGACAACGCTTTAGGGGGAGCGTACGTGTGAGGGCGCGGGTTAGTGTCAGCGTACGGGTTAGGATTAGGGGACGGGTGAGGGTCAGGCTTCGGGGAAGGGCTAGGGTTAGGGTTCGGGCTAAGGTTAGGGTTAGGGGACGGGGACGGTTTAGGGTCCAGGTGAGGGTACGACAACGTTTTAGGGGGAGCGTACGTGTGAGGGCGCGGGTTAGTGTCAGCGTACGGGTTAGGATTAGGGGACGGGTGAGGGTCAGGCTTCGGGGAAGGGTTAGGGTTAGGGTTCGGGCTAGGGTTAGGGTTAGGGGACGGGGACGGTTTAGGGTCCAGGTGAGGGTACGACAACGCTTTAGGGGGAGCGTACGTGTGAGGGCGCGGGTTAGTGTCAGCGTACGGGTTAGGATTAGGGGACGGGTGAGGGTCAGGCTTCGGGGAAGGGTTAGGGTTAGGGTTCGGGCTAGGGTTAGGGTTAGGGGACGGGGACGGTTTAGGGTCCAGGTGAGGGTACGACAACGCTTTAGGGGGAGCGTACGTGTGAGGGTGCGGGTTAGTGTCAGCGTACGGGTTAGGATTAGGGGACGGGTGAGGGTCAGGCTTCGGGGAAGGGTTAGGGTTAGGGTTCGGGCTAGGGTTAGGGTTAGGGGACGGGGACGGTTTAGGGTCCAGGTGAGGGTACGACAACGCTTTAGGGGGAGCGTACGTGTGAGGGCGCGGGTTAGTGTCAGCGTACGGGTTAGGATTAGGGGACGGGTGAGGGTCAGGCTTCGGGGAAGTGTTAGGGTTAGGGTTCGGGCTAGGGTTAGGGTTAGGGGACGGGGACGGTTTAGGGTCCAGGTGAGGGTACGACAACGCTTTAGGGGGAGCGTACGTGTGAGGGCGCGGGTTAGTGTCAGCGTATGGGTTAGGATTAGGGGACGGGTGAGGGTCAGGCTTCGGGGAAGGGTTAGGGTTAGGGTTCGGGCTAGGGTTAGGGTTAGGGGACGGGGACGGTTTAGGGTCCAGGTGAGGGTACGACAACGCTTTAGGGGGAGCGTACGTGTGAGGGCGCGGGTTAGTGTCAGCGTACGGGTTAGGATTAGGGGACGGGTGAGGGTCAGGCTTCGGGGAAGGGTTAGGGTTAGGGTTCGGGCTAGGGTTAGGGTTAGGGGACGGGGACGGTTTAGGGTCCAGGTGAGGGTACGACAACGCTTTAGGGGGAGCGTACGTGTGAGGGCGCAGGTTAGTGTCAGCGTACGGGTTAGGATTAGGGGACGGGTGAGGGTCAGGCTTCGGGGAAGGGTTAGGGTTAGGGTTCGGGCTAGGGTTAGGGTTAGGGGACGGGGACGGTTTAGGGTCCAGGTGAGGGTACGACAACGCTTTAGGGGGAGCGTACGTGTGAGGGCCCGGGTTAGTGTCAGCGTTCGGGTTAGGATTAGGGGACGGGTGAGGGTCAGGCTTCGGGGAAGGGTTAGGGTTAGGGTTCGGGCTAGGGTTAGGGTTAGGGGACGGGGACGGTTTAGGGTCCAGGTGAGGGTACGACAACGCTTTAGGGGGAGCGTACGTGTGAGGGTGCGGGTTAGTGTCAGTGTACGGGTTAGGATTAGGGGACGGGTGAGGGTCAGGCTTCAGGGAAGGGTTAGGGTTAGGGTTCGGGCTAGGGTTAGGGTTAGAGGACGGGGACGGTTTAGGGTCCAGGTGAGGGTACGACAACACTTTAGGGGGAGCGTACGTGTGAGGGCGCGGGTTAGTGTCAGCGTACGGGTTAGGATTAGGGGACGGGTGAGGGTCAGGCTTCGGGGAAGGGTTAGGGTTAGGGTTCGGGCTAGGGTTAGGGTTAGGGGACGGGGACGGTTTAGGGTCCAGGTGAGGGTACGACAACGCTTTAGGGGGAGCGTACGTGTGAGGGCCCGGGTTAGTGTCAGCGTTCGGGTTAGGATTAGGGGACGGGTGAGGGTCAGGCTTCGGGGAAGGGTTAGGGTTAGGGTTCGGGCTAGGGTTAGGGTTAGGGGACGGGGACGGTTTAGGGTCCAGGTGAGGGTACGACAACGCTTTAGGGGGAGCGTACGTGTGAGGGTGCGGGTTAGTGTCAGCGTACGGGTTAGGATTAGGGGACGGGTGAGGGTCAGGCTTCAGGGAAGGGTTAGGGTTAGGGTTCGGGCTAGGGTTAGGGTTAGAGGACGGGGACGGTTTAGGGTCCAGGTGAGGGTACGACAACGCTTTAGGGGGAGCGTACGTGTGAGGGCGCGGGTTAGTGTCAGCGTACGGGTTAGGATTAGGGGACGGGTGAGGGTCAGGCTTCGGGGAAGGGTTAGGGTTAGGGTTCGGGCTAGGGTTAGGGTTAGGGGACGGGGACGGTTTAGGGTCCAGGTGAGGGTACGACAACGCTTTAGGGGGAGCGTACGTGTGAGGGCCCGGGTTAGTGTCAGCGTTCGGGTTAGGATTAGGGGACGGGTGAGGGTCAGGCTTCGGGGAAGGGTTAGGGTTAGGGTTCGGGCTAGGGTTAGGGTTAGGGGACGGGGACGGTTTAGGGTCCAGGTGAGGGTACGACAACGCTTTAGGGGGAGCGTACGTGTGAGGGCCCGGGTTAGTGTCAGCGTACGGGTTAGGATTAGGGGACGGTGAGGGTCAGGCTTCGGGGAAGGGTTAGGGTTAGGGTTCGGGCTAGGGTTAGGGTTAGGGGATGGGGACGGTTTAGGGTCCAGGTGAGGGTACGACAACGCTTTAGGGGGATCGTACGTGTGAGGGCGCGGGTTAGTGTCAGCGTACGGGTTAGGATTAGGGGACGGGTGAGGGTCAGGCTTCGGGTAAGGGTTAGGGTTAGGGTTCGGGCTAGGGTTAGGGTTAGGGGACGGGGACGGTTTAGGGTCCAGGTGAGGGTACGACAACGCTTTAGGGGGAGCGTACGTGTGAGGGCGCGGGTTAGTGTCAGCGTACGGGTTAGGATTAGGGGACGGGTGAGGGTCAGGTTTCGGGGAAGGTTTAGGGTTCGGGTTCGGGCTAGGGTTAGGGTTAGGGGACGGGGACGGTTTAGGGTCCAGGTGAGGGTACGACAACGCTTTAGGGGGAGCGTACGTGTGAGGGCGCGGGTTAGTGTCAGCGTACGGGTTAGGATTAGGGGACGGGTGAGGGTCAGGCTTCGGGGAAGGGTTAGGGTTAGGGTTCGGGCTAGGGTTAGGGTTAGGGGACGGGGACGGTTTAGGGTCCAGGTGAGGGTACGACAACGCTTTAGGGGGAGCGTACGTGTGAGGGCGCGGGTTAGTGTCAGCGTACGGGTTAGGATTAGGGGACGGGTGAGGGTCAGGTTTCGGGGCAGGGTTAGGGTTAGGGTTCGGGCTAGGGTTAGGGTTAGGGGACGGGGACGGTTTAGGGTCCAGGTGAGGGTACGACAACGCTTTAGGGGGAGCGTACGTGTGAGGGCGCGGGTTAGTGTCAGCGTACGGGTTAGGATTAGGGGACGGGTGAGGGTCAGGCTTCGGGGAAGGGTTAGGGTTAGGGTTCGGGCTAGGGTTAGGGTTAGGGGACGGGGACGGTTTAGGGTCCAGGTGAGGGTACGACAACGCTTTAGGGGGAGCGTACGTGTGAGGGCGCGGGTTAGTGTCAGCGTACGGGTTAGGATTAGGGGACGGGTGAGGGTCAGGCTTCGGGGAAGGGTTAGGGTTAGGTTTCGGGCTAGGGTTAGGGTTAGGGGACGGGGACGGTTTAGGGTCCAGGTGAGGGTACGACAACGCTTTAGGGGGAGCGTACGTGTGAGGGCGCGGGTTAGTGTCAGCGTACGGGTTAGGATTAGGGGACGGGTGAGGGTCAGTCTTCGGGGAAGGGTTAGGGTTAGTGTTCGGGCTAGGGTTAGGGTTAGGGGACGGGGACGGTTTAGGGTCCAGGTGAGGGTACGACAACGCTTTAGGGGGAGCGTACGTGTGAGGGCGCGGGTTAGTGTCAGCGTACGGGTTAGGATTAGGGGACGGGTGAGGGTCAGGCTTCGGGGAAGGGTTAGGGTTAGGGTTCGGGCTAGGGTTAGGGTTAGGGGACGGGGACGGTTTAGGGTCCAGGTGAGGGTACGACAACGCTTTAGGGGGAGCGTACGTGTGAGGGCGCGGGTTAGTGTCAGCGTACGGGTTAGGATTAGGGGACGGGTGAGGGTCAGGCTTCGGGGAAGGGTTAGGGTTAGGGTTCGGGCTAGGGTTAGGGTTAGGGGACGGGGACGGTTTAGGGTCCAGGTGAGGGTACGACAACGCTTTAGGGGGAGCGTACGTGTGAGGGCACGGGTTAGTGTCAGCGTACGGGTTAGGATTAGGGGACGGGTGAGGGTCAGGCTTCGGGGAAGGGTTAGGGTTAGGGTTCGGGCTAGGGTTAGGGTTAGGGGACGGGGACGGTTTAGGGTCCAGGTGAGGATACGACAACGCTTTAGGGGGAGCGTACGTGTGAGGGCGCGGGTTAGTGTCAGCGTACGGGTTAGGATTAGGGGACGGGTGAGGGTCAGGCTTCGGTGAAGGGTTAGGGTTAGTGTTCGGGCTAGGGTTAGGGTTAGGGGACGGGGACGGTTTAGGGTCCAGGTGAGGGTACGACAACGCTTTAGGGGGAGCGTACGTGTGAGGGCCCGGGTTAGTGTCAGCGTACGGGTTAGGATGAGGGGACGGGTGAGGGTCAGGCTTCGGGGAAGGGTTAGGGTTAGGGTTCGGGCTAGGGTTAGGGTTAGGGGACGGGGACGGGTTAGGGTCCAGGTGAGGGTACGACAACGCTTTAGGGGGAGCGTACGTGTGAGGGCGCGGGTTAGTGTCAGCGTACGGGTTAGGATTAGGGGACGGGTGAGGGTCAGGCTTCGGGGAAGGGCTAGGGTTAGGGTTCGGGCTAAGGTTAGGGTTAGGGGACGGGGACGGTTTAGGGTCCAGGTGAGGGTACGACAACGTTTTAGGGGGAGCGTACGTGTGAGGGCGCGGGTTAGTGTCAGCGTACGGGTTAGGATTAGGGGACGGGTGAGGGTCAGGCTTCGGGGAAGGGTTAGGGTTAGGGTTCGGGCTAGGGTTAGGGTTAGGGGACGGGGACGGTTTAGGGTCCAGGTGAGGGTACGACAACGCTTTAGGGGGAGCGTACGTGTGAGGGCGCGGGTTAGTGTCAGCGTACGGGTTAGGATTAGGGGACGGGTGAGGGTCAGGCTTCGGGGAAGGGTTAGGGTTAGGGTTCGGGCTAGGGTTAGGGGACGGGGACGGGGACGGTTTAGGGTCCAGGTGAGGGTACGACAACGCTTTAGGGGGAGCGTACGTGTGAGGGTGCGGGTTAGTGTCAGCGTACGGGTTAGGATTAGGGGACGGGTGAGGGTCAGGCTTCGGGGAAGGGTTAGGGTTAGGGTTCGGGCTAGGGTTAGGGTTAGGGGACGGGGACGGTTTAGGGTCCAGGTGAGGGTACGACAACGCTTTAGGGGGAGCGTACGTGTGAGGGCGCGGGTTAGTGTCAGCGTACGGGTTAGGATTAGGGGACGGGTGAGGGTCAGGCTTCGGGGAAGTGTTAGGGTTAGGGTTCGGGCTAGGGTTAGGGTTAGGGGACGGGGACGGTTTAGGGTCCAGGTGAGGGTACGACAACGCTTTAGGGGGAGCGTACGTGTGAGGGCGCGGGTTAGTGTCAGCGTATGGGTTAGGATTAGGGGACGGGTGAGGGTCAGGCTTCGGGGAAGGGTTAGGGTTAGGGTTCGGGCTAGGGTTAGGGTTAGGGGACGGGGACGGTTTAGGGTCCAGGTGAGGGTACGACAACGCTTTAGGGGGAGCGTACGTGTGAGGGCGCGGGTTAGTGTCAGCGTACGGGTTAGGATTAGGGGACGGGTGAGGGTCAGGCTTCGGGGAAGGGTTAGGGTTAGGGTTCGGGCTAGGGTTAGGGTTAGGGGACGGGGACGGTTTAGGGTCCAGGTGAGGGTACGACAACGCTTTAGGGGGAGCGTACGTGTGAGGGCGCAGGTTAGTGTCAGCGTACGGGTTAGGATTAGGGGACGGGTGAGGGTCAGGCTTCGGGGAAGGGTTAGGGTTAGGGTTCGGGCTAGGGTTAGGGTTAGGGGACGGGGACGGTTTAGGGTCCAGGTGAGGGTACGACAACGCTTTAGGGGGAGCGTACGTGTGAGGGCGCGGGTTAGTGTCAGCGTACGGGTTAGGATTAGGGGACGGGTGAGGGTCAGGCTTCGGGGAAGGGTTAGGGTTCGGGCTAGGGTTAGGGTTAGGGGACGGGGACGGTTTAGGGTCCAGGTGAGGGTACGACAACGTTTTAGGGGGAGCGTACGTGTGAGGGCGCGGGTTAGTGTCAGCGTACGGGTTAGGATTAGGGGACGGGTGAGGGTCAGGCTTCGGGGAAGGGTTAGGGTTAGGGTTCGGGCTAGGGTTAGGGTTAGGGGACGGGGACGGTTTAGGGTCCAGGTGAGGGTACGACAACGCTTTAGGGGGAGCGTACGTGTGAGGGCGCGGGTTAGTGTCAGCGTACGGGTTAGGATTAGGGGACGGGTGAGGGTCAGGCTTCGGGGAAGGGTTAGGGTTAGGGTTCGGGCTAGGGTTAGGGTTAGGGGACGGGGACGGTTTAGGGTCCAGGTGAGGGTACGACAACGCTTTAGGGGGAGCGTACGTGTGAGGGTGCGGGTTAGTGTCAGCGTACGGGTTAGGATTAGGGGACGGGTGAGGGTCAGGCTTCGGGGAAGGGTTAGGGTTAGGATTCGGGCTAGGGTTAGGGTTAGGGGACGGGGACGGTTTAGGGTCCAGGTGAGGGTACGACAACGCTTTAGGGGGAGCGTACGTGTGAGTGCGCGGGTTAGTGTCAGCGTACGGGTTAGGAATAGGGGACGGGTGAGGGTCAGGCTTCGGGGAAGGGTTAGGGTTAGGGTTCGGGCTAGGGTTAGGGTTAGGGGACGGGGACGGATTAGGGTCCAGGTGAGGGTACGACAACGCTTTAGGGGGAGCGTACGTGTGAGGGCCCGGGTTAGTGTCAGCGTTCGGGTTAGGATTAGGGGACGGGTGAGGGTCAGGCTTCGGGGAAGGGTTAGGTTTAGGGTTCGGGCTAGGATTAGGGTTAGGGGACGGGGACGGTTTAGGGTCCAGGTGAGGGTACGACAACGCTTTAGGGGGAGCGTACGTGTGAGGGCCCGGGTTAGTTTCAGCGTACGGGTTAGGATTAGGGGACGGGTGAGGGTCAGGCTTCGGGGAAGGGTTAGGGTTAGGGTTCGGGCTAGGGTTAGGGTTAGGGGACGGGGACGGTTTAGGGTCCAGGTGAGGGTACGACAACGCTTTAGGGGGAGCGTACGTGTGAGGGCGCGGGTTAGTGTCAGCGTACGGGTTAGGATTAGGGGACGGGTGAGGGTCAGGCTTCGGGGAAGGGTTAGGGTTAGGGTTCGGGCTACGGTTAGGGTTAGGGGACGGGGACGGTTTAGGGTCCAGGTGAGGGTACGACAACGCTTTAGGGGGAGCGTACGTGTGAGGGCGCGGGTTAGTGTCAGCGTACGGGTTAGGATTAGGGGACGGGTGAGGGTCAGGCTTCGGGGAAGGGTTAGGGTTAGGGTTCGGGCTAGGGTTAGGGTTAGGGGACGGGGACGGTTTAGGGTCCAGGTGAGGGTACGACAATGCTTTAGGGGGCGCGTACGTGTGAGGGCGCGGGTTAGTGTCAGCGTACGGGTTAGGATTAGGGGACGGGTGAGGGTCAGGCTTCGGGGAAGGGTTAGGGTTAGGGTTCGGGCTAGGGTTAGGGTTAGGGGACGGGGACGGTTTAGGGTCCAGGTGAGGGTACGACAACGCTTTAGGGGGAGCGTACGTGTGAGGGCGCGGGTTAGTGTCAGCGTACGGGTTAGGATTAGGGGACGGGTGAGGGTCAGGCTTCGGGGAAGGTTTAGGGTTAGGGTTCGGGCTAGGGTTAGGGGACGGGGACGGTTTAGGGTCCAGGTGAGGGTACGACAACGCTTTAGGGGGAGCGTACGTGTGAGGGCGCGGGTTAGTGTCAGCGTACGGGTTAGGATTAGGGGACCGGTGAGGGTCAGGCTTCGGGGAAGGGTTAGGGTTAGGGTTCGGGCTAGGGTTAGGGTTAGGGGACGGGGACGGTTTAGGGTCCAGGTGAGGGTACGACAACGCTTTAGGGGGAGCGTACGTGTGAGGGCGCGGGTTAGTGTCAGCGTACGGGTTAGGATTAGGGGACGGGTGAGGGTCAGGCTTCGGGGAAGGGTTAGGGTTAGGGTTCGGGCTAGGGTTAGGGTTAGGGGACGGGGACGGTTTAGGGTCCAGGTGAGGGTACGACAACGCTTTAGGGGGAGCGTACGTGTGAGGGCGCGGGTTAGTGTCAGCGTACGGGTTAGGATTAGGGGACGGGTGAGGGTCAGGCTTCGGGGAAGGGTTAGGGTTAGTGTTCGGGCTAGGGTTAGGGTTAGGGGACGGGGACGGTTTAGGGTCCAGGTGAGGGTACGACAACGCTTTAGGGGGAGCGTACGTGTGAGGACGCGGGTTAGTGTCAGCGTACGGGTTAGGATTAGGGGACGGGTGAGGGTCAGGCTTCGGGGAAGGGTTAGGGTTAGGGTTCGGGCTAGGGTTAGGGTTAGGGGACGGGGACGGTTTAGGGTCCAGGTGAGGGTACGACAACGCTTTAGGGGGAGCGTACGTGTGAGGGCGCGGGTTAGTGTCAGCGTACGGGTTAGGATTAGGGGACGGGTGAGGGTCAGGCTTCGGGGAAGGGTTAGGGTTAGGGTTCGGGCTAGGGTTAGGGTTAGGGGACGGGGACGGTTTAGGGTCCAGGTGAGGGTACGACAACGCTTTAGGGGGAGCGTACGTGTGAGGGCACGGGTTAGTGTCAGCGTACGGGTTAGGATTAGGGGACGGGTGAGGGTCAGGCTTCGGGGAAGGGTTAGGGTTAGGGTTCGGGCTAGGGTTAGGGTTAGGGGACGGGGACGGTTTAGGGTCCAGGTGAGAGTACGACAACGCTTTAGGGGGAGCGTACGTGTGAGGGCGCGGGTTAGTGTCAGCGTACGGGTTAGGATTAGGGGACGGGTGAGTGTCAGGCTTCGGGGAAGGGTTAGGGTTAGGGTTCGGGCTAGGGTTAGGGTTAGGGGACGGGGACGGTTTAGGGTCCAGGTGAGGGTACGACAACGCTTTAGGGGGAGCGTACGTGTGAGGGCCCGGGTTAGTGTCAGCGTACGGTTTAGGATTAGGGGACGGGTGAGGGTCAGGCTTCGGGGAAGGGTTAGGGTTAGGGTTCGGGCTAGGGTTAGGGTTAGGGGACGGGGACGGTTTAGGGTCCAGGTGAGGGTACGACAACGCTTTAGGGGGAGCGTACGTGTGAGGGCGCGGGTTAGTGTCAGCGTACGGGTTAGGATTAGGGGACGGGTGAGGGTCAGGCTTCGGGGAAGGGTTAGGGTTAGGGTTCGGGCTAGGGTTAGGGTTAGGGGACGGGGACGGTTTAGGGTCCAGGTGAGGGTACGACAACGCTTTAGGGGGAGCGTACGTGTGAGGGCGCGGGTTAGTGTCAGCGTACGGGTTAGGATTAGGGGACGGGTGAGGGTCAGGCTTCGGGGAAGGGTTAGGGTTAGGGTTCGGGCTAGGGTTAGGGTTAGGGGACGGGGACGGTTTAGGGTCCAGGTGAGGGTACGACAACGCTTTAGGGGGAGCGTACGTGTGAGGGCCCGGGTTAGTGTCAGCGTTCGGGTTAGGATTAGGGGACGGGTGAGGGTCAGGCTTCGGGGAAGGGTTAGGGTTAGGGTTCGGGCTAGGGTTAGGGTTAGGGGACGGGGACGGTTTAGGGTCCATGTGAGGGTACGACAACGCTTTAGGGGGAGCGTACGTGTGAGGGCCCGGGTTAGTGTCAGCGTTCGGGTTAGGATTAGGGGACGGGTGAGGGTCAGGCTTCGGGGAAGGGTTAGGGTTAGGGTTCGGGCTAGGGTTAGGGTTAGGGGACGGGGACGGTTTAGGGTCCAGGTGAGGGTACGACAACGCTTTAGGGGGAGCGTACGTGTGAGGGCGCGGGTTAGTGTCAGCGTACGGGTTAGGATTAGGGGACGGGTGAGGGTCAGGCTTCGGGGAAGGGTTAGGGTTAGGGTTCGGGCTAGGGTTAGGGTTAGGGGACGGGGACGGTTTAGGGTCCAGGTGAGGGTACGACAACGCTTTAGGGGGATCGTACGTGTGAGGGCGCGGGTTAGTGTCAGCGTACGGGTTAGGATTAGGGGACGGGTGAGGGTCAGGCTTCGGGGAAGGGTTAGGGTTAGGGTTCGGGCTAGGGTTAGGGTTAGGGGACGGGGACGGTTTAGGGTCCAGGTGAGGGTACGACAACGCTTTAGGGGGAGCGTACGTGTGAGGGCGCGGGTTAGTGTCAGCGTACGGGTTAGGATTAGGGGACGGGTGAGGGTCAGGCTTCGGGGAAGGGTTAGGGTTAGGGTTCGGGCTAGGGTTAGGGTTAGGGTACGGGGACGGTTTAGGGTCCAGGTGAGGGTACGACAACGCTTTAGGGGGAGCGTACGTGTGAGGGCGCGGGTTAGTGTCAGCGTACGGGTTAGGATTAGGGGACGGGTGAGGGTCAGGCTTCGGGGAAGGGTTAGGGTTAGGGTTCGGTCTAGGGTTAGGGTTAGGGGACGGGGACGGTTTAGGGTCCAGGTGAGGGTACGACAACGCTTTAGGGGGAGCGTACGTGTGAGGGCGCGGGTTAGTGTCAGCGTACGGGTTAGGATTAGGGGACGGGTGAGGGTCAGGTTTCGGGGAAGGGTTAGGGTTAGGGTTCGGGCTAGGGTTAGGGTTAGGGGACGGGGACGGTTTAGGGTCCAGGTGAGGGTACGACAACGCTTTAGGGGGAGCGTACGTGTGAGGGCGCGGGTTAGTGTCAGCGTACGGGTTAGGATTAGGGGACGGGTGAGGGTCAGGCTTCGGGGAAGGGTTAGGGTTAGGGTTCGGGCTAGGGTTAGGGTTAGGGGACGGGGACGGTTTAGGGTCCAGGTGAGGGTACGACAACGCTTTAGGGGGAGCGTACGTGTGAGGGCGCGGGTTAGTGTCAGCGTACGGGTTAGGATTAGGGGACGGGTGAGGGTCAGGCTTCGGGGCAGGGTTAGGGTTAGGGTTCGGGCTAGGGTTAGGGTTAGGGGACGGGGACGGTTTAGGGTCCAGGTGAGGGTACGACAACGCTTTAGGGGGAGCGTACGTGTGACGGCCCGGGTTAGTGTCAGCGTACGGGTTAGGATTAGGGGACGGGTGAGGGTCAGGCTTCGGGGAAGGGTTAGGGTTAGGGTTCGGGCTAGGGTTAGGGTTAGGGGACAGGGACGGTTTAGGGTCCAGGTGAGGGTACGACAACGCTTTAGGGGGAGCGTACGTGTGAGGGCGCGGGTTAGTGTCAGCGTACGGGTTAGGATTAGGGGACGGGTGAGGGTCAGGCTTCGGGGAAGGGTTAGGGTTAGGGTTCGGGCTAGGTTTAGGGTTAGGGGACGGGGACGGGTTAGGGTCCAGGTGAGGGTACGACAACGCTTTAGGGGGAGCGTACGTGTGAGGGCCCGGGTTAGTGTCAGCGTACGGGTTAGGATTAGGGGACGGGTGAGGGTCAGGCTTCGGGGAAGGGTTAGGGTTAGGGTTCGGGCTAGGGTTAGGGTTAGGGGACGGGGACGGTTTAGGGTCCAGGTGAGGGTACGACAACGCTTTAGGGGGAGCGTACGTGTGAGGGCGCGGGTTAGTGTCAGCGTACGGGTTAGGATTAGGGGACGGGTGAGGGTCAGGCTTCGGGGAAGTGTTAGGGTTAGGGTTCGGGCTAGGGTTAGGGTTAGGGGACGGGGACGGTTTAGGGTCCAGGTGAGGGTACGACAACGCTTTAGGGGGAGCGTACGTGTGAGGGCGCGGGTTAGTGTCAGCGTACGGGTTAGGATTAGGGGACGGGTGAGGGTCAGGCTTCGGGGAAGGGTTAGGGTTAGGGTTCGGGCTAGGGTTAGGGTTAGGGGACGGGGACGGTTTAGGGTCCAGGTGAGGGTACGACAACGCTTTAGGGGGAGCGTACGTGTGAGGGTGCGGGTTAGTGTCAGCGTACGGGTTAGGATTAGGGGACGGGTGAGGGTCAGGCTTCAGGGAAGGGTTAGGGTTAGGGTTCGGGCTAGGGTTAGGGTTAGAGGACGGGGACGGTTTAGGGTCCAGGTGAGGGTACGACAACGCTTTAGGGGGAGCGTACGTGTGAGGGCGCGGGTTAGTGTCAGCGTACGGGTTAGGATTAGGGGACGGGTGAGGGTCAGGCTTCGGGGAAGGGTTAGGGTTAGGGTTCGGGCTAGGGTTAGGGTTAGGGGACGGGGACGGTTTAGGGTCCAGGTGAGGGTACGACAACGCTTTAGGGGGAGCGTACGTGTGAGGGCCCGGGTTAGTGTCAGCGTTCGGGTTAGGATTAGGGGACGGGTGAGGGTCAGGCTTCGGGGAAGGGTTAGGGTTAGGGTTCGGGCTAGGGTTAGGGTTAGGGGACGGGGACGGTTTAGGGTCCAGGTGAGGGTACGACAACGCTTTAGGGGGAGCGTACGTGTGAGGGTGCGGGTTAGTGTCAGCGTACGGGTTAGGATTAGGGGACGGGTGAGGGTCAGGCTTCAGGGAAGGGTTAGGGTTAGGGTTCGGGCTAGGGTTAGGGTTAGAGGACGGGGACGGTTTAGGGTCCAGGTGAGGGTACGACAACACTTTAGGGGGAGCGTACGTGTGAGGGCGCGGGTTAGTGTCAGCGTACGGGTTAGGATTAGGGGACGGGTGAGGGTCAGGCTTCGGGGAAGGGTTAGGGTTAGGGTTCGGGCTAGGGTTAGGGTTAGGGGACGGGGACGGTTTAGGGTCCAGGTGAGGGTACGACAACGCTTTAGGGGGAGCGTACGTGTGAGGGCCCGGGTTAGTGTCAGCGTTCGGGTTAGGATTAGGGGACGGGTGAGGGTCAGGCTTCGGGGAAGGGTTAGGGTTAGGGTTCGGGCTAGGGTTAGGGTTAGGGGACGGGGACGGTTTAGGGTCCAGGTGAGGGTACGACAACGCTTTAGGGGGAGCGTACGTGTGAGGGTGCGGGTTAGTGTCAGCGTACGGGTTAGGATTAGGGGACGGGTGAGGGTCAGGCTTCAGGGAAGGGTTAGGGTTAGGGTTCGGGCTAGGGTTAGGGTTAGAGGACGGGGACGGTTTAGGGTCCAGGTGAGGGTACGACAACGCTTTAGGGGGAGCGTACGTGTGAGGGCGCGGGTTAGTGTCAGCGTACGGGTTAGGATTAGGGGACGGGTGAGGGTCAGGCTTCCGGGAAGGGTTAGGGTTAGGGTTCGGGCTAGGGTTAGGGTTAGGGGACGGGGACGGTTTAGGGTCCAGGTGAGGGTACGACAACGCTTTAGGGGGAGCGTACGTGTGAGGGCCCGGGTTAGTGTCAGCGTTCGGGTTAGGATTAGGGGACGGGTGAGGGTCAGGCTTCGGGGAAGGGTTAGGGTTAGGGTTCGGGCTAGGGTTAGGGTTAGGGGACGGGGACGGTTTAGGGTCCAGGTGAGGGTACGACAACGCTTTAGGGGGAGCGTACGTGTGAGGGCCCGGGTTAGTGTCAGCGTACGGGTTAGGATTAGGGGACGGTGAGGGTCAGGCTTCGGGGAAGGGTTAGGGTTAGGGTTCGGGCTAGGGTTAGGGTTAGGGGATGGGGACGGTTTAGGGTCCAGGTGAGGGTACGACAACGCTTTAGGGGGAGCGTACGTGTGAGGGCGCGGGTTAGTGTCAGCGTACGGGTTAGGATTAGGGGACGGGTGAGGGTCAGGCTTCGGGGAAGGGTTAGGGTTAGGGTTCGGGCTAGGGTTAGGGTTAGGGGACGGGGACGGTTTAGGGTCCAGGTGAGGGTACGACAACGCTTTAGGGGGAGCGTACGTGTGAGGGCGCGGGTTAGTGTCAGCGTACGGGTTAGGATTAGGGGACGGGTGAGGGTCAGGTTTCGGGGAAGGGTTAGGGTTCGGGTTCGGGCTAGGGTTAGGGTTAGGGGACGGGGACGGTTTAGGGTCCAGGTGAGGGTACGACAACGCTTTAGGGGGAGCGTACGTGTGAGGGTGCGGGTTAGTGTCAGCGTACGGGTTAGGATTAGGGGACGGGTGAGGGTCAGGCTTCGGGGAAGGGTTAGGGTTAGGGTTCGGGCTAGGGTTAGGGTTAGGGGACGGGGACGGTTTAGGGTCCAGGTGAGGGTACGACAACGCTTTAGGGGGAGCGTACGTGTGAGGGCGCGGGTTAGTGTCAGCGTACGGGTTAGGATTAGGGGACGGGTGAGGGTCAGGTTTCGGGGCAGGGTTAGGGTTAGGGTTCGGGCTAGGGTTAGGGTTAGGGGACGGGGACGGTTTAGGGTCCAGGTGAGGGTACGACAACGCTTTAGGGGGAGCGTACGTGTGAGGGCGCGGGTTAGTGTCAGCGTACGGGTTAGGATTAGGGGACGGGTGAGGGTCAGGCTTCGGGGAAGGGTTAGGGTTAGGGTTCGGGCTAGGGTTAGGGTTAGGGGACGGGGACGGTTTAGGGTCCAGGTGAGGGTACGACAACGCTTTAGGGGGAGCGTACGTGTGAGGGCGCGGGTTAGTGTCAGCGTACGGGTTAGGATTAGGGGACGGGTGAGGGTCAGGCTTCGGGGAAGGGTTAGGGTTAGGTTTCGGGCTAGGGTTAGGGTTAGGGGACGGGGACGGTTTAGGGTCCAGGTGAGGGTACGACAACGCTTTAGGGGGAGCGTACGTGTGAGGGCGCGGGTTAGTGTCAGCGTACGGGTTAGGATTAGGGGACGGGTGAGGGTCAGTCTTCGGGGAAGGGTTACGGTTAGTGTTCGGGCTAGGGTTAGGGTTAGGGGACGGGGACGGTTTAGGGTCCAGGTGAGGGTACGACAACGCTTTAGGGGGATCGTACGTGTGAGGGCGCGGGTTAGTGTCAGCGTACGGGTTAGGATTAGGGGACGGGTGAGGGTCAGGCTTCGGGGAAGGGTTAGGGTTAGGGTTCGGGCTAGGGTTAGGGTTAGGGGACGGGGACGGTTTAGGGTCCAGGTGAGGGTACGACAACGCTTTAGGGGGAGCGTACGTGTGAGGGCGCGGGTTAGTGTCAGCGTACGGGTTAGGATTAGGGGACGGGTGAGGGTCAGGCTTCGGGGAAGGGTTAGGGTTAGGGTTCGGGCTAGGGTTAGGGTTAGGGGACGGGGACGGTTTAGGGTCCAGGTGAGGGTACGACAACGCTTTAGGGGGAGCGTACGTGTGAGGGCACGGGTTAGTGTCAGCGTACGGGTTAGGATTAGGGGACGGGTGAGGGTCAGGCTTCGGGGAAGGGTTAGGGTTAGGGTTCGGGCTAGGGTTAGGGTTAGGGGACGGGGACGGTTTAGGGTCCAGGTGAGGATACGACAACGCTTTAGGGGGAGCGTACGTGTGAGGGCGCGGGTTAGTGTCAGCGTACGGGTTAGGATTAGGGGACGGGTGAGGGTCAGGC
Source organism: Grampus griseus (assembly GCF_964374135.1). Lineage (NCBI taxonomy): Eukaryota > Metazoa > Chordata > Mammalia > Artiodactyla > Delphinidae > Grampus > Grampus griseus. Next base: position 174,919 of record NW_028133075.1, read on the forward strand.
TTCGGGGAAGGGTTAGGGTTAGTGTTCGGGCTAGGGTTAGGGTTAGGGGACGGGGACGGTTTAGGGTCCAGGTGAGGGTACGACAACGCTTTAGGGGGAGCGTACGTGTGAGGGCCCGGGTTAGTGTCAGCGTACGGGTTAGGATGAGGGGACGGGTGAGGGTCAGGCTTCGGGGAAGGGTTAGGGTTAGGGTTCGGGCTAGGGTTAGGGTTAGGGGACGGGGACGGGTTAGGGTCCAGGTGAGGGTACGACAACGCTTTAGGGGGAGCGTACGTGTGAGGGCGCGGGTTAGTGTCAGCGTACGGGTTAGGATTAGGGGACGGGTGAGGGTCAGGCTTCGGGGAAGGGCTAGGGTTAGGGTTCGGGCTAGGGTTAGGGTTAGGGGACGGGGACGGTTTAGGGTCCAGGTGAGGGTACGACAACGTTTTAGGGGGAGCGTACGTGTGAGGGCGCGGGTTAGTGTCAGCGTACGGGTTAGGATTAGGGGACGGGTGAGGGTCAGGCTTCGGGGAAGGGTTAGGGTTAGGGTTCGGGCTAGGGTTAGGGTTAGGGGACGGGGACGGTTTAGGGTCCAGGTGAGGGTACGACAACGCTTTAGGGGGAGCGTACGTGTGAGGGCGTGGGTTAGTGTCAGCGTACGGGTTAGGATTAGGGGACGGGTGAGGGTCAGGCTTCGGGGAAGGGTTAGGGTTAGGGTTCGGGCTAGGGTTAGGGTTAGGGGACGGGGACGGTTTAGGGTCCAGGTGAGGGTACGACAACGCTTTAGGGGGAGCGTACGTGTGAGGGTGCGGGTTAGTGTCAGCGTACGGGTTAGGATTAGGGGACGGGTGAGGGTCAGGCTTCGGGGAAGGGTTAGGGTTAGGGTTCGGGCTAGGGTTAGGGTTAGGGGACGGGGACGGTTTAGGGTCCAGGTGAGGGTACGACAACGCTTTAGGGGGAGCGTACGTGTGAGGGCGCGGGTTAGTGTCAGCGTACGGGTTAGGATTAGGGGACGGGTGAGGGTCAGGCTTCGGGGAAGTGTTAGGGTTAGGGTTCGGGCTAGGGTTAGGGTTAGGGGACGGGGACGGTTTAGGGTCCAGGTGAGGGTACGACAACGCTTTAGGGGGAGCGTACGTGTGAGGGCGCGGGTTAGTGTCAGCGTATGGGTTAGGATTAGGGGACGGGTGAGGGTCAGGCTTCGGGGAAGGGTTAGGGTTAGGGTTCGGGCTAGGGTTAGGGTTAGGGGACGGGGACGGTTTAGGGTCCAGGTGAGGGTACGACAACGCTTTAGGGGGAGCGTACGTGTGAGGGCGCGGGTTAGTGTCAGCGTACGGGTTAGGATTAGGGGACGGGTGAGGGTCAGGCTTCGGGGAAGGGTTAGGGTTAGGGTTCGGGCTAGGGTTAGGGTTAGGGGACGGGGACGGTTTAGGGTCCAGGTGAGGGTACGACAACGCTTTAGGGGGAGCGTACGTGTGAGGGCGCGGGTTAGTGTCAGCGTACGGGTTAGGATTAGGGGACGGGTGAGGGTCAGGCTTCGGGGAAGGGTTAGGGTTAGGGTTCGGGCTAGGGTTAGGGTTAGGGGACGGGGACGGTTTAGGGTCCAGGTGAGGGTACGACAACGCTTTAGGGGGAGCGTACGTGTGAGGGCGCGGGTTAGTGTCAGCGTACGGGTTAGGATTAGGGGACGGGTGAGGGTCAGGCTTCGGGGAAGGGTTAGGGTTCGGGCTAGGGTTAGGGTTAGGGGACGGGGACGGTTTAGGGTCCAGGTGAGGGTACGACAACGCTTTAGGGGGAGCGTACGTGTGAGGGCGCGGGTTAGTGTCAGCGTACGGGTTAGGATTAGGGGACGGGTGAGGGTCAGGCTTCGGGGAAGGGTTAGGGTTAGGGTTCGGGCTAGGGTTAGGGTTAGGGGACGGGGACGGTTTAGGGTCCAGGTGAGGGTACGACAACGCTTTAGGGGGAGCGTACGTGTGAGGGCGCGGGTTAGTGTCAGCGTACGGGTTAGGATTAGGGGACGGGTGAGGGTCAGGCTTCGGGGAAGGGTTAGGGTTAGGGTTCGGGCTAGGGTTAGGGTTAGGGGACGGGGACGGTTTAGGGTCCAGGTGAGGGTACGACAACGCTTTAGGGGGAGCGTACGTGTGAGGGTGCGGGTTAGTGTCAGCGTACGGGTTAGGATTAGGGGACGGGTGAGGGTCAGGCTTCGGGGAAGGGTTAGGGTTAGGATTCGGGCTAGGGTTAGGGTTAGGGGACGGGGACGGTTTAGGGTCCAGGTGAGGGTACGACAACGCTTTAGGGGGAGCGTACGTGTGAGGGCGCGGGTTAGTGTCAGCGTACGGGTTAGGAATAGGGGACGGGTGAGGGTCAGGCTTCGGGGAAGGGTTAGGGTTAGGGTTCGGGCTAGGGTTAGGGTTAGGGGACGGGGACGGATTAGGGTCCAGGTGAGGGTACGACAACGCTTTAGGGGGAGCGTACGTGTGAGGGCCCGGGTTAGTGTCAGCGTTCGGGTTAGGATTAGGGGACGGGTGAGGGTCAGGCTTCGGGGAAGGGTTAGGTTTAGGGTTCGGGCTAGGATTAGGGTTAGGGGACGGGGACGGTTTAGGGTCCAGGTGAGGGTACGACAACGCTTTAGGGGGAGCGTACGTGTGAGGGCCCGGGTTAGTTTCAGCGTACGGGTTAGGATTAGGGGACGGGTGAGGGTCAGGCTTCGGGGAAGGGTTAGGGTTAGGGTTCGGGCTAGGGTTAGGGTTAGGGGACGGGGACGGTTTAGGGTCCAGGTGAGGGTACGACAACGCTTTAGGGGGAGCGTACGTGTGAGGGCGCGGGTTAGTGTCAGCGTACGGGTTAGGATTAGGGGACGGGTGAGGGTCAGGCTTCGGGGAAGGGTTAGGGTTAGGGTTCGGGCTACGGTTAGGGTTAGGGGACGGGGACGGTTTAGGGTTCAGGTGAGGGTACGACAACGCTTTAGGGGGAGCGTACGTGTGAGGGCGCGGGTTAGTGTCAGCGTACGGGTTAGGATTAGGGGACGGGTGAGGGTCAGGCTTCGGGGAAGGGTTAGGGTTAGGGTTCGGGCTAGGGTTAGGGTTAGGGGACGGGGACGGTTTAGGGTCCAGGTGAGGGTACGACAATGCTTTAGGGGGAGCGTACGTGTGAGGGCGCGGGTTAGTGTCAGCGTACGGGTTAGGATTAGGGGACGGGTGAGGGTCAGGCTTCGGGGAAGGGTTAGGGTTAGGGTTCGGGCTAGGGTTAGGGTTAGGGGACGGGGACGGTTTAGGGTCCAGGTGAGGGTACGACAACGCTTTAGGGGGAGCGTACGTGTGAGGGCGCGGGTTAGTGTCAGCGTACGGGTTAGGATTAGGGGACGGGTGAGGGTCAGGCTTCGGGGAAGGGTTAGGGTTAGGGTTCGGGCTAGGGTTAGGGGACGGGGACGGTTTAGGGTCCAGGTGAGGGTACGACAACGCTTTAGGGGGAGCGTACGTGTGAGGGCGCGGGTTAGTGTCAGCGTACGGGTTAGGATTAGGGGACGGGTGAGGGTCAGGCTTCGGGGAAGGGTTAGGGTTAGGGTTCGGGCTAGGGTTAGGGTTAGGGGACGGGGACGGTTTAGGGTCCAGGTGAGGGTACGACAACGCTTTAGGGGGAGCGTACGTGTGAGGGCGCGGGTTAGTGTCAGCGTACGGGTTAGGATTAGGGGACGGGTGAGGGTCAGGCTTCGGGGAAGGGTTAGGGTTAGGGTTCGGGCTAGGGTTAGGGTTAGGGGACGGGGACGGTTTAGGGTCCAGGTGAGGGTACGACAACGCTTTAGGGGGAGCGTACGTGTGAGGGCGCGGGTTAGTGTCAGCGTACGGGTTAGGATTAGGGGACGGGTGAGGGTCAGGCTTCGGGGAAGGGTTAGGGTTAGGGTTCGGGCTAGGGTTAGGGTTAGGGGACGGGGACGGTTTAGGGTCCAGGTGAGGGTACGACAACGCTTTAGGGGGAGCGTACGTGTGAGGGCGCGGGTTAGTGTCAGCGTACGGGTTAGGATTAGGGGACGGGTGAGGGTCAGGCTTCGGGGAAGGGTTAGGGTTCGGGCTAGGGTTAGGGTTAGGGGACGGGGACGGTTTAGGGTCCAGGTGAGGGTACGACAACGCTTTAGGGGGAGCGTACGTGTGAGGGCGCGGGTTAGTGTCAGCGTACGGGTTAGGATTAGGGGACGGGTGAGGGTCAGGCTTCGGGGAAGGGTTAGGGTTAGGGTTCGGGCTAGGGTTAGGGTTAGGGGACGGGGACGGTTTAGGGTCCAGGTGAGGGTACGACAACGCTTTAGGGGGAGCGTACGTGTGAGGGCGCGGGTTAGTGTCAGCGTACGGGTTAGGATTAGGGGACGGGTGAGGGTCAGGCTTCGGGGAAGGGTTAGGGTTAGGGTTCGGGCTAGGGTTAGGGTTAGGGGACGGGGACGGTTTAGGGTCCAGGTGAGGGTACGACAACGCTTTAGGGGGAGCGTACGTGTGAGGGTGCGGGTTAGTGTCAGCGTACGGGTTAGGATTAGGGGACGGGTGAGGGTCAGGCTTCGGGGAAGGGTTAGGGTTAGGATTCGGGCTAGGGTTAGGGTTAGGGGACGGGGACGGTTTAGGGTCCAGGTGAGGGTACGACAACGCTTTAGGGGGAGCGTACGTGTGAGGGCGCGGGTTAGTGTCAGCGTACGGGTTAGGAATAGGGGACGGGTGAGGGTCAGGCTTCGGGGAAGGGTTAGGGTTAGGGTTCGGGCTAGGGTTAGGGTTAGGGGACGGGGACGGATTAGGGTCCAGGTGAGGGTACGACAACGCTTTAGGGGGAGCGTACGTGTGAGGGCCCGGGTTAGTGTCAGCGTTCGGGTTAGGATTAGGGGACGGGTGAGGGTCAGGCTTCGGGGAAGGGTTAGGTTTAGGGTTCGGGCTAGGATTAGGGTTAGGGGACGGGGACGGTTTAGGGTCCAGGTGAGGGTACGACAACGCTTTAGGGGGAGCGTACGTGTGAGGGCCCGGGTTAGTTTCAGCGTACGGGTTAGGATTAGGGGACGGGTGAGGGTCAGGCTTCGGGGAAGGGTTAGGGTTAGGGTTCGGGCTAGGGTTAGGGTTAGGGGACGGGGACGGTTTAGGGTCCAGGTGAGGGTACGACAACGCTTTAGGGGGAGCGTACGTGTGAGGGCGCGGGTTAGTGTCAGCGTACGGGTTAGGATTAGGGGACGGGTGAGGGTCAGGCTTCGGGGAAGGGTTAGGGTTAGGGTTCGGGCTACGGTTAGGGTTAGGGGACGGGGACGGTTTAGGGTTCAGGTGAGGGTACGACAACGCTTTAGGGGGAGCGTACGTGTGAGGGCGCGGGTTAGTGTCAGCGTACGGGTTAGGATTAGGGGACGGGTGAGGGTCAGGCTTCGGGGAAGGGTTAGGGTTAGGGTTCGGGCTAGGGTTAGGGTTAGGGGACGGGGACGGTTTAGGGTCCAGGTGAGGGTACGACAATGCTTTAGGGGGAGCGTACGTGTGAGGGCGCGGGTTAGTGTCAGCGTACGGGTTAGGATTAGGGGACGGGTGAGGGTCAGGCTTCGGGGAAGGGTTAGGGTTAGGGTTCGGGCTAGGGTTAGGGTTAGGGGACGGGGACGGTTTAGGGTCCAGGTGAGGGTACGACAACGCTTTAGGGGGAGCGTACGTGTGAGGGCGCGGGTTAGTGTCAGCGTACGGGTTAGGATTAGGGGACGGGTGAGGGTCAGGCTTCGGGGAAGGGTTAGGGTTAGGGTTCGGGCTAGGGTTAGGGGACGGGGACGGTTTAGGGTCCAGGTGAGGGTACGACAACGCTTTAGGGGGAGCGTACGTGTGAGGGCGCGGGTTAGTGTCAGCGTACGGGTTAGGATTAGGGGACGGGTGAGGGTCAGGCTTCGGGGAAGGGTTAGGGTTAGGGTTCGGGCTAGGGTTAGGGTTAGGGGACGGGGACGGTTTAGGGTCCAGGTGAGGGTACGACAACGCTTTAGGGGGAGCGTACGTGTGAGGGCGCGGGTTAGTGTCAGCGTACGGGTTAGGATTAGGGGACGGGTGAGGGTCAGGCTTCGGGGAAGGGTTAGGGTTAGGGTTCGGGCTAGGGTTAGGGTTAGGGGACGGGGACGGTTTAGGGTCCAGGTGAGGGTACGACAACGCTTTAGGGGGAGCGTACGTGTGAGGGCGCGGGTTAGTGTCAGCGTACGGGTTAGGATTAGGGGACGGGTGAGGGTCAGGCTTCGGGGAAGGGTTAGGGTTAGTGTTCGGGCTAGGGTTAGGGTTAGGGGACGGGGACGGTTTAGGGTCCAGGTGAGGGTACGACAACGCTTTAGGGGGAGCGTACGTGTGAGGGCGCGGGTTAGTGTCAGCGTACGGGTTAGGATTAGGGGACGGGTGAGGGTCAGGCTTCGGGGAAGGGTTAGGGTTAGGGTTCGGGCTAGGGTTAGGGTTAGGGGACGGGGACGGTTTAGGGTCCAGGTGAGGGTACGACAACGCTTTAGGGGGAGCGTACGTGTGAGGGCGCGGGTTAGTGTCAGCGTACGGGTTAGGATTAGGGGACGGGTGAGGGTCAGGCTTCGGGGAAGGGTTAGGGTTAGGGTTCGGGCTAGGGTTAGGGTTAGGGGACGGGGACGGTTTAGGGTCCAGGTGAGGGTACGACAACGCTTTAGGGGGAGCGTACGTGTGAGGGCACGGGTTAGTGTCAGCGTACGGGTTAGGATTAGGGGACGGGTGAGGGTCAGGCTTCGGGGAAGGGTTAGGGTTAGGGTTCGGGCTAGGGTTAGGGTTAGGGGACGGGGACGGTTTAGGGTCCAGGTGAGAGTACGACAACGCTTTAGGGGGAGCGTACGTGTGAGGGCGCGGGTTAGTGTCAGCGTACGGGTTAGGATTAGGGGACGGGTGAGTGTCAGGCTTCGGGGAAGGGTTAGGGTTAGGGTTCGGGCTAGGGTTAGGGTTAGGGGACGGGGACGGTTTAGGGTCCAGGTGAGGGTACGACAACGCTTTAGGTGGAGCGTACGTGTGAGGGCCCGGGTTAGTGTCAGCGTACGGTTTAGGATTAGGGGACGGGTGAGGGTCAGGCTTCGGGGAAGGGTTAGGGTTAGGGTTCGGGCTAGGGTTAGGGTTAGGGGACGGGGACGGTTTAGGGTCCAGGTGAGGGTACGACAACGCTTTAGGGGGAGCGTACGTGTGAGGGCGCGGGTTAGTGTCAGCGTACGGGTTAGGATTAGGGGACGGGTGAGGGTCAGGCTTCGGGGAAGGGTTAGGGTTAGGGTTCGGGCTAGGGTTAGGGTTAGGGGACGGGGACGGTTTAGGGTCCAGGTGAGGGTACGACAACGCTTTAGGGGGAGCGTACGTGTGAGGGCGCGGGTTAGTGTCAGCGTACGGGTTAGGATTAGGGGACGGGTGAGGGTCAGGCTTCGGGGAAGGGTTAGGGTTAGGGTTCGGGCTAGGGTTAGGGTTAGGGGACGGGGACGGTTTAGGGTCCAGGTGAGGGTACGACAACGCTTTAGGGGGAGCGTACGTGTGAGGGCGCGGGTTAGTGTCAGCGTACGGGTTAGGATTAGGGGACGGGTGAGGGTCAGACTTCGGGGAAGGGTTAGGGTTAGGGTTCGGGCTAGGGTTAGGGTTAGGGGACGGGGACGGTTTAGGGTCCAGGTGAGGGTACGACAACGCTTTAGGGGGAGCGTACGTGTGAGGGCGCGGGTTAGTGTCAGCGTACGGGTTAGGATTATGGGACGGGTGAGGGTCAGGCTTCGGGGAAGGGTTAGGGTTAGGGTTCGGGCTAGGGTTAGGGTTAGGGGACGGGGACGGTTTAGGGTCCAGGTGAGGGTACGACAACGCTTTAGGGGGAGCGTACGTGTGAGGGCGCGGGTTAGTGTCAGCGTACGGGTTAGGATTAGGGGACGGGTGAGGGTCAGGCTTCGGGGAAGGGTTAGGGTTAGGGTTCGGGCTAGGGTTAGGGTTAGGGGACGGGGACGGTTTAGGGTCCAGGTGAGGGTACGACAACGCTTTAGGGGGAGCGTACGTGTGAGGGCGCGGGTTAGTGTCAGCGTACGGGTTAGGATTAGGGGATGGGTGAGGGTCAGGCTTCGGGGCAGGGTTAGGGTTAGTGTTCGGGCTAGGGTTAGGGTTAGGGGACGGGGACGGTTTAGGGTCCAGGTGAGGGTACGACAACGCTTTAGGGGGAGCGTACGTGTGAGGGCCCGGGTTAGTGTCAGCGTACGGGTTAGGATTAGGGGACGGGTGAGGGTCAGGCTTCGGGGAAGGGTTAGGGTTAGGGTTCGGGCTAGGGTTAGGGTTAGGGGACGGGGACGGGTTAGGGTCCAGGTGAGGGTACGACAACGCTTTAGGGGGAGCGTACGTGTGAGGGCGCGGGTTAGTGTCAGCGTACGGGTTAGGATTAGGGGACGGGTGAGGGTCAGGCTTCGGGGAAGGGCTAGGGTTAGGGTTCGGGCTAGGGTTAGGGTTAGGGGACGGGGACGGTTTAGGGTCCAGGTGAGGGTACGACAACGCTTTAGGGGGAGCGTACGTGTGAGGGCGCGGGTTAGTGTCAGCGTACGGGTTAGGATTAGGGGACGGGTGAGGGTCAGGCTTCGGGGAAGGGTTAGGGTTAGGGTTCGGGCTAGGGTTAGGGTTAGGGGACGGGGACGGTTTAGGGTCCAGGTGAGGGTACGACAACGCTTTAGGGGGAGCGTACGTGTGAGGGCCCGGGTTAGTGTCAGCGTTCGGGTTAGGATTAGGGGACGGGTGAGGGTCAGGCTTCGGGGAAGGGTTAGGTTTAGGGTTCGGGCTAGGGTTAGGGTTAGGGGACGGGGACGGTTTAGGGTCCAGGTGAGGGTACGACAACGCTTTAGGGGGAGCGTACGTGTGAGGGCCCGGGTTAGTGTCAGCGTACGGGTTAGGATTATGGGACGGGTGAGGGTCAGGCTTCGGGGAAGGGTTAGGGTTAGGGTTCGGGCTAGGGTTAGGGTTAGGGGACGGGGACGGTTTAGGGTCCAGGTGAGGGTACGACAACGCTTTAGGGGGAGCGTACGTGTGAGGGCGCGGGTTAGTGTCAGCGTACGGGTTAGGATTAGGGGACGGGTGAGGGTCAGGCTTCGGGGAAGGGTTAGGGTTCGGGCTAGGGTTAGGGTTAGGGGACGGGGACGGTTTAGGGTCCAGGTGAGGGTACGACAACGCTTTAGGGGGAGCGTACGTGTGAGGGCGCGGGTTAGTGTCAGCGTATGGGTTAGGATTAGGGGACGGGTGAGGGTCAGGCTTCGGGGAAGGGTTAGGGTTAGGGTTCGGGCTAGGGTTAGGGTTAGGGGACGGGGACGGTTTAGGGTCCAGGTGAGTGTACGACAACGCTTTAGGGGGAGCGTACGTGTGAGGGCGCGGGTTAGTGTCAGCGTACGGGTTAGGATTAGGGGACGGGTGAGGGTCAGGCTTCGGGGAAGGGTTAGGGTTAGGGTTCGGGCTAGGGTTAGGGTTAGGGGACGGGGACGGTTTAGGGTCCAGGTGAGGGTACGACAACGCTTTAGGGGGAGCGTACGTGTGAGGGTGCGGGTTAGTGTCAGCGTACGGGTTAGGATTAGGGGACGGGTGAGGGTCAGGCTTCGGGGAAGGGTTAGGGTTAGGATTCGGGCTAGGGTTAGGGTTAGGGGACGGGGACGGTTTAGGGTCCAGGTGAGGGTACGACAACGCTTTAGGGGGAGCGTACGTGTGAGGGCGCGGGTTAGTGTCAGCGTACGGGTTAGGAATAGGGGACGGGTGAGGGTCAGGCTTCGGGGAAGGGTTAGGGTTAGGGTTCGGGCTAGGGTTAGGGTTAGGGGACGGGGACGGATTAGGGTCCAGGTGAGGGTACGACAACGCTTTAGGGGGAGCGTACGTGTGAGGGCCCGGGTTAGTGTCAGCGTTCGGGTTAGGATTAGGGGACGGGTGAGGGTCAGGCTTCGGGGAAGGGTTAGGTTTAGGGTTCGGGCTAGGATTAGGGTTAGGGGACGGGGACGGTTTAGGGTCCAGGTGAGGGTACGACAACGCTTTAGGGGGAGCGTACGTGTGAGGGCCCGGGTTAGTGTCAGCGTACGGGTTAGGATTAGGGGACGGGTGAGGGTCAGGCTTCGGGGAAGGGTTAGGGTTAGGGTTCGGGCTAGGGTTAGGGTTAGGGGACGGGGACGGTTTAGGGTCCAGGTGAGGGTACAACAACGCTTTAGGGGGAGCGTACGTGTGAGGGCGCGGGTTAGTGTCAGCGTACGGGTTAGGATTAGGGGACGGGTGAGGGTCAGGCTTCGGGGAAGGGTTAGGGTTAGGGTTCGGGCTACGGTTAGGGTTCGGGGACGGGGACGGTTTAGGGTCCAGGTGAGGGTACGACAACGCTTTAGGGGGAGCGTACGTGTGAGGGCGCGGGTTAGTGTCAGCCTACGGGTTAGGATTAGGGGACGGGTGAGGGTCAGGCTTCGGGGAAGGGTTAGGGTTAGGGTTCGGGCTAGGGTTAGGGTTAGGGGACAGGGACGGTTTAGGGTCCAGGTGAGGGTACGACAATGCTTTAGGGGGAGCGTACGTGTGAGGGCGCGGGTTAGTGTCAGCGTACGGGTTAGGATTAGGGGACGGGTGAGGGTCAGGCTTCGGGGAAGGGTTAGGGTTAGGGTTCGGGCTAGGGTTAGGGTTAGGGGACGGGGACGGTTTAGGGTCCAGGTGAGGGTACGACAACGCTTTAGGGGGAGCGTACGTGTGAGGGCGCGGGTTAGTGTCAGCGTACGGGTTAGGATTAGGGGACGGGTGAGGGTCAGGCTTCGGGGAAGGGTTAGGGTTAGGGTTCGGGCTAGGGTTAGGGGACGGGGACGGTTTAGGGTCCAGGTGAGGGTACGACAACGCTTTAGGGGGAGCGTACGTGTGAGGGCGCGGGTTAGTGTCAGCGTACGGGTTAGGATTAGGGGACGGGTGAGGGTCAGGCTTCGGGGAAGGGTTAGGGTTAGGGTTCGGGCTAGGGTTAGGGTTAGGGGACGGGGACGGTTTAGGGTCCAGGTGAGGGTACGACAACGCTTTAGGGGGAGCGTACGTGTGAGGGCGCGGGTTAGTGTCAGCGTACGGGTTAGGATTAGGGGACGGGTGAGGGTCAGGCTTCGGGGAAGTGTTAGGGTTAGGGTTCGGGCTAGGGTTAGGGTTAGGGGACGGGGACGGTTTAGGGTCCAGGTGAGGGTACGACAACGCTTTAGGGGGAGCGTACGTGTGAGGGCACGGGTTAGTGTCAGCGTACGGGTTAGGATTAGGGGACGGGTGAGGGTCAGGCTTCGGGGAAGGGTTAGGGTTAGGGTTCGGGCTAGGGTTAGGGTTAGGGGACGGGGACGGTTTAGGGTCCAGGTGAGGGTACGACAACGCTTTAGGGGGAGCGTACGTGTGAGGGCGCGGGTTAGTGTCAGCGTACGGGTTAGGATTAGGGGACGGGTGAGGGTCAGGCTTCGGGGAAGGGTTAGGGTTAGGGTTCGGGCTAGGGTTAGGGTTAGGGGACGGGGACGGTTTAGGGTCCAGGTGAGGGTACGACAACGCTTTAGGGGGAGCGTACGTGTGAGGGCGCGGGTTAGTGTCAGCGTACGGGTTAGGATTAGGGGACGGGTGAGGGTCAGGCTTCGGGGAAGGGTTAGGGTTAGGGTTCGGGCTAGGGTTAGGGTTAGGGGACGGGGACGGTTTAGGGTCCAGGTGAGGGTACGACAACGCTTTAGGGGGAGCGTACGTGTGAGGGCGCGGGTTAGTGTCAGCGTACGGGTTAGGATTAGGGGACGGGTGAGGGTCAGGCTTCGGGGAAGGGTTAGGGTTAGGGTTCGGGCTAGGGTTAGGGTTAGGGGACGGGGACGGTTTAGGGTCCAGGTGAGGGTACGACAACGCTTTAGGGGGAGCGTACGTGTGAGGGCGCGGGTTAGTGTCAGCGTACGGGTTAGGATTAGGGGACGGGTGAGGGTCAGGCTTCGGGGAAGGGTTAGGGTTAGGGTTCGGGCTAGGGTTAGGGTTAGGGGACGGGGACGGTTTAGGGTCCAGGTGAGGGTACGACAACGCTTTAGGGGGAGCGTACGTGTGAGGGCGCGGGTTAGTGTCAGCGTACGGGTTAGGATTAGGGGACGGGTGAGGGTCAGGCTTCGGGGAAGAGTTAGGGTTAGGGTTCGGGCTAGGGTTAGGGTTAGGGGACGGGGACGGTTTAGGGTCCAGGTGAGGGTACGACAACGCTTTAGGGGGAGCGTACGTGTGAGGGCGCGGGTTAGTGTCAGCGTACGGGTTAGGATTAGGGGACGGGTGAGGGTCAGGCTTCGGGGAAGGGTTAGGGTTAGGGTTCGGGCTAGGGTTAGGGTTAGGGGACGGGGACGGTTTAGGGTCCAGGTGAGGGTACGACAACGCTTTAGGGGGAGCGTACGTGTGAGGGCGCGGGTTAGTGTCAGCGTACGGGTTAGGATTAGGGGACGGGTGAGGGTCAGGCTTCGGGGAAGGGTTAGGGTTAGGGTTCGGGCTAGGGTTAGGGTTAGGGGACGGGGACGGTTTAGGGTCCAGGTGAGGGTACGACAACGCTTTAGGGGGAGCGTACGTGTGAGGGCGCGGGTTAGTGTCAGCGTACGGGTTAGGATTAGGGGACGGGTGAGGGTCAGGCTTCGGGGCAGGGTTAGGGTTAGTGTTCGGGCTAGGGTTAGGGTTAGGGGACGGGGACGGTTTAGGGTCCAGGTGAGGGTACGACAACGCTTTAGGGGGAGCGTACGTGTGAGGGCCCGGGTTAGTGTCAGCGTACGGGTTAGGATTAGGGGACGGGTGAGGGTCAGGCTTCGGGGAAGGGTTAGGGTTAGGGTTCGGGCTAGGGTTAGGGTTAGGGGACGGGGACGGGTTAGGGTCCAGGTGAGGGTACGACAACGCTTTAGGGGGAGCGTACGTGTGAGGGCGCGGGTTAGTGTCAGCGTACGGGTTAGGATTAGGGGACGGGTGAGGGTCAGGCTTCGGGGAAGGGTTAGGTTTAGGGTTCGGGCTAGGGTTAGGGTTAGGGGACGGGGACGGTTTAGGGTCCAGGTGAGGGTACGACAACGCTTTAGGGGGAGCGTACGTGTGAGGGCCCGGGTTAGTGTCAGCGTACGGGTTAGGATTAGGGGACGGGTGAGGGTCAGGCTTCGGGGAAGGGTTAGGGTTAGGGTTCGGGCTAGGGTTAGGGTTAGGGGACGGGGACGGTTTAGGGTCCAGGTGAGGGTACGACAACGCTTTAGGGGGAGCGTACGTGTGAGGGCGCGGGTTAGTGTCAGCGTACGGGTTAGGATTAGGGGACGGGTGAGGGTCAGGCTTCGGGGAAGGGTTAGGGTTAGGGTTCGGGCTAAGGTTAGGGTTAGGGGACGGGGACGGTTTAGGGTCCAGGTGAGGGTACGACAACGCTTTAGGGGGAGCGTACGTGTGAGGGCGCGGGTTAGTGTCAGCGTACGGGTTAGGATTAGGGGACGGGTGAGGGTCAGGCTTCGGGGAAGGGTTAGGGTTAGGGTTCGGGCTAGTGTTAGGGTTAGGGGACGGGGACGGATTAGGGTCCAGGTGAGGGTACGACAACGCTTTAGGGGGAGCGTACGTGTGAGGGCCCGGGTTAGTGTCAACGTTCGGGTTAGGATTAGGGGACGGGTGAGGGTCAGGCTTCGGGGAAGGGTTAGGGTTAGGGTTCGGGCTAGGGTTAGGGTTAGGGGACGGGGACGGTTTAGGGTCCAGGTGAGGGTACGACAACGCTTTAGGGGGAGCGTACGTGTGAGCGCCCGGGTTAGTGTCAGCGTACGGGTTAGGATTAGGGGACGGGTGAGGGTCAGGCTTCGGGGAAGGGTTAGGGTTAGGGTTCGGGCTAGGGTTAGGGTTAGGGGACGGGGACGGTTTAGGGTCCAGGTGAGGGTACGACAACGCTTTAGGGGGAGCGTACGTGTGAGGGCCCGGGTTAGTGTCAGCGTACGGGTTAGGATTAGGGGACGGGTGAGGGTCAGGCTTCGGGGAAGGGTTAGGGTTAGGGTTCGGGCTACGGTTAGGGTTAGGGGACGGGGACGGTTTAGGGTCCAGGTGAGGGTACGACAACGCTTTAGGGGGAGCGTACGTGTGAGGGCGCGGGTTAGTGTCAGCGTACGGGTTAGGATTAGGGGACGGGTGAGTGTCAGGCTTCGGGGAAGGGTTAGGGTTAGGGTTCGGGCTAGGGTTAGGGTTAGGGGACGGGGACGGTTTAGGGTCCAGGTGAGGGTACGACAATGCTTTAGGGGGAGCGTACGTGTGAGGGCGCGGGTTAGTGTCAGCGTACGGGTTAGGATTAGGGGACGGGTGAGGGTCAGGCTTCGGGGAAGGGTTAGGGTTAGGGTTCGGGCTAGGGTTAGGGTTAGGGGACGGGGACGGTTTAGGGTCCAGGTGAAGGTACGACAACGCTTTAGGGGGAGCGTACGTGTGAGGGCGCGGGTTAGTGTCAGCGTACGGGTTAGGATTAGGGGACGGGTGAGGGTCAGGCTTCGGGGAAGGGTTAGGGTTAGGGTTCGGGCTAGGGTTAGGGGACGGGGACGGTTTAGGGTCCAGGTGAGGGTACGACAACGCTTTAGGGGGAGCGTACGTGTGAGGGCGCGGGTTAGTGTCAGCGTACGGGTTAGGATTAGGGGACGGGTGAGGGTCAGGCTTCGGGGAAGGGTTAGGGTTAGGGTTCGGGCTAGGGTTAGGGTTAGGGGACGGGGACGGTTTAGGGTCCAGGTGAGGGTACGACAACGCTTTAGGGGGAGCGTACGTGTGAGGGCGCGGGTTAGTGTCAGCGTACGGGTTAGGATTAGGGGACGGGTGAGGGTCAGGCTTCGGGGAAGGGTTAGGGTTAGGGTTCGGGCTAGGGTTAGGGTTAGGGGACGGGGACGGTTTAGGGTCCAGGTGAGGGTACGACAACGCTTTAGGGGGAGCGTACGTGTGAGGGCGCGGGTTAGTGTCAGCGTACGGGTTAGGATTAGGGGACGGGTGAGGGTCAGGCTTCGGGGAAGGGTTAGGGTTAGTGTTCGGGCTAGGGTTAGGGTTAGGGGACGGGGACGGTTTAGGGTCCAGGTGAGGGTACGACAACGCTTTA
The DNA here is from genome assembly GCF_964374135.1 of Grampus griseus. Taxonomy (NCBI): domain Eukaryota; kingdom Metazoa; phylum Chordata; class Mammalia; order Artiodactyla; family Delphinidae; genus Grampus; species Grampus griseus. The sequence goes on from NW_028133075.1 coordinate 189,922, forward strand.
GGGGGAGCGTACGTGTGAGGGCGCGGGTTAGTGTCAGCGTACGGGTTAGGATTAGGGGACGGGTGAGGGTCAGGCTTCGGGGAAGGGTTAGGGTTAGGGTTCGGGCTAGGGTTAGGGTTAGGGGACGGGGACGGTTTAGGGTCCAGGTGAGGGTACGACAACGCTTTAGGGGGAGCGTACGTGTGAGGGCGCGTGTTAGTGTCAGCGTACGGGTTAGGATGAGGGGACGGGTGAGGGTCAGGCTTCGGGGAAGGGTTAGGGTTAGGGTTCGGGCTAGGGTTAGGGTTAGGGGACGGGGACGGTTTAGGGTCCGGGTGAGGGTACGACAACGCTTTAGGGGGAGCGTACGTGTGAGGGCGCGGGTTAGTGTCAGCGTACGGGTTAGGATTAGGGGACGGGTGAGGGTCAGGCTTCGGGGAAGGGTTAGGGTTAGGGTTCGGGCTAGGGTTAGGGTTAGGGGACGGGGACGGTTTAGGGTCCAGGTGAGGGTACGGCAACGCTTTAGGGGGAGTGTACGTGTGAGGGCGCGGGTTAGTGTCAGCGTACGGGTTAGGTTTAGGGGACGGGTGAGGGTCAGGCTTCGGGGAAGGGTTAGGGTTAGGGTTCGGGCTAGGGTTAGGGTTAGGGGACGGGGACGGTTTAGGGTCCAGGTGAGGGCACGACAACGCTTTAGGGGGAGCGTACGTGTGAGGGCGCGGGTTAGTGTCAGCGTACGGGTTAGGATTAGGGGACGGGTGAGGGTCAGGCTTCGGGGAAGGGTTAGGGTTAGGGTTCGGGCTAGGGTTAGGGTTAGGGGACGGGGACGGTTTAGGGTCCAGGTGAGGGTACGACAACGCTTTAGGGGGAGCGTACGTGTGAGGGCGCGGGTTAGTGTCAGCGTACGGGTTAGGATTAGGGGACGGGTGAGGGTCAGGCTTCGGGGAAGGGTTAGGGTTAGGGTTCGGGCTAGGGTTAGGGTTAGGGGACCGGGACGGTTTAGGGTCCAGGTGAGGGTACGGCAACGCTTTAGGGGGAGTGTACGTGTGAGGGCGCGGGTTAGTGTCAGCGTACGGGTTAGGTTTAGGGGACGGGTGAGGGTCAGGCTTCGGGGAAGGGTTAGGGTTAGGGTTCGGGCTAGGGTTAGGGTTAGGGGACGGGGACGGTTTAGGGTCCAGGTGAGGGCACGACAACGCTTTAGGGGGAGCGTACGTGTGAGGGCGCGGGTTAGTGTCAGCGTACGGGTTAGGATTAGGGGACGGGTGAGGGTCAGGCTTCGGGGAAGGGTTAGGGTTAGGGTTCGGGCTAGGGTTAGGGTTAGGGGACGGGGACGGTTTAGGGTCCAGGTGAGGGTACGACAACGCTTTAGGGGGAGCGTACGTGTGAGGGCGCGGGTTAGTGTCAGCGTACGGGTTAGGATTAGGGGACGGGTGAGGGTCAGGCTTCGGGGAAGGGTTAGGGTTAGGGTTCGGGCTAGGGTTAGGGTTAGGGGACGGGGACGGTTTAGGGTCCAGGTGAGGGTACGGCAACGCTTTAGGGGGAGTGTACGTGTGAGGGCGCGGGTTAGTGTCAGCGTACGGGTTAGGTTTAGGGGACGGGTGAGGGTCAGGCTTCGGGGAAGGGTTAGGGTTAGGGTTCGGGCTAGGGTTAGGGTTAGGGGACGGGGACGGTTTAGGGTCCAGGTGAGGGCACGACAACGCTTTAGGGGGAGCGTACGTGTGAGGGCGCGGGTTAGTGTCAGCGTACGGGTTAGGATTAGGGGACGGGTGAGGGTCAGGCTTCGGGGAAGGGTTAGGGTTAGGGTTCGGGCTAGGGTTAGGGTTAGGGGACGGGGACGGTTTAGGCTCCAGGTGAGGGTACGACAACGCTTTAGGGGGAGCGTACGTGTGAGGGCGCGTGTTAGTGTCAGCGTACGGGTTAGGATGAGGGGACGGGTGAGGGTCAGGCTTCGGGGAAGGGTTAGGGTTAGGGTTCGGGCTAGGGTTAGGGTTAGGGGACGGGGACGGTTTAGGGTCCGGGTGAGGGTACGACAACGCTTTAGGGGGAGCGTACGTGTGAGGGCGCGGGTTAGTGTCAGCGTACGGGTTAGGATTAGGGGACGGGTGAGGGTCAGGCTTCGGGGAAGGGTTAGGGTTAGGGTTCGGGCTAGGGTTAGGGTTAGGGGACGGGGACGGTTTAGGGTCCAGGTGAGGGTACGACAACGCTTTAGGGGGAGCGTACGTGTGAGGGCGCGGGTTAGTGTCAGCGTACGGGTTAGGATTAGGGGACGGGTGAGGGTCAGGCTTCGGGGAAGGGTTAGGGTTAGGGTTCGGGCTAGGGTTAGGGTTAGGGGACGGGGACGGTTTAGGGTCCAGGTGAGGGTACGACAACGCTTTAGGGGGAGTGTACGTGTGAGAGCGCGGGTTAGTGTCAGAGTACGGGTTAGGATGAGGGGACGGGTGAGGGTCAGGCTTCGGGGAAGGGTTAGGGTTAGGGTTCGGGCTAGGGTTAGGGTTAGGGGACGGGGACGGTTTAGGGTCCAGGTGAGGGTACGGCAACGCTTTAGGGGGAGCGTACGTGTGAGGGCGCGGGTTAGTGTCAGCGTACGGGTTAGGATTAGGGGACGGGTGAGGGTCAGGCTTCGGGGAAGGGTTAGGGTTAGGGTTCGGGCTAGGGTTAGGGTTAGGGGACGGGGACGGTTTAGGGTCCAGGTGAGGGTACGACAACGCTTTAGGGGGAGCGTACGTGTGAGGGCGCGTGTTAGTGTCAGCGTACGGGTTAGGATGAGGGGACGGGTGAGGGTCAGGCTTCGGGGAAGGGTTAGGGTTAGGGTTCGGGCTAGGGTTAGGGTTAGGGGACGGGGACGGTTTAGGGTCCGGGTGAGGGTACGACAACGCTTTAGGGGGAGCGTACGTGTGAGGGCGCGGGTTAGTGTCAGCGTACGGGTTAGGATTAGGGGACGGGTGAGGGTCAGGCTTCGGGGAAGGGTTAGGGTTAGGGTTCGGGCTAGGGTTAGGGTTAGGGGACGGGGACGGTTTAGGGTCCAGGTGAGGGTACGGCAACGCTTTAGGGGGAGTGTACGTGTGAGGGCGCGGGTTAGTGTCAGCGTACGGGTTAGGTTTAGGGGACGGGTGAGGGTCAGGCTTCGGGGAAGGGTTAGGGTTAGGGTTCGGGCTAGGGTTAGGGTTAGGGGACGGGGACGGTTTAGGGTCCAGGTGAGGGCACGACAACGCTTTAGGGGGAGCGTACGTGTGAGGGCGCGGGTTAGTGTCAGCGTACGGGTTAGGATTAGGGGACGGGTGAGGGTCAGGCTTCGGGGAAGGGTTAGGGTTAGGGTTCGGGCTAGGGTTAGGGTTAGGGGACGGGGACGGTTTAGGGTCCAGGTGAGGGTACGACAACGCTTTAGGGGGAGCGTACGTGTGAGGGCGCGGGTTAGTGTCAGCGTACGGGTTAGGATTAGGGGACGGGTGAGGGTCAGGCTTCGGGGAAGGGTTAGGGTTAGGGTTCGGGCTAGGGTTAGGGTTAGGGGACCGGGACGGTTTAGGGTCCAGGTGAGGGTACGGCAACGCTTTAGGGGGAGTGTACGTGTGAGGGCGCGGGTTAGTGTCAGCGTACGGGTTAGGTTTAGGGGACGGGTGAGGGTCAGGCTTCGGGGAAGGGTTAGGGTTAGGGTTCGGGCTAGGGTTAGGGTTAGGGGACGGGGACGGTTTAGGGTCCAGGTGAGGGCACGACAACGCTTTAGGGGGAGCGTACGTGTGAGGGCGCGGGTTAGTGTCAGCGTACGGGTTAGGATTAGGGGACGGGTGAGGGTCAGGCTTCGGGGAAGGGTTAGGGTTAGGGTTCGGGCTAGGGTTAGGGTTAGGGGACGGGGACGGTTTAGGGTCCAGGTGAGGGTACGACAACGCTTTAGGGGGAGCGTACGTGTGAGGGCGCGGGTTAGTGTCAGCGTACGGGTTAGGATTAGGGGACGGGTGAGGGTCAGGCTTCGGGGAAGGGTTAGGGTTAGGGTTCGGGCTAGGGTTAGGGTTAGGGGACGGGGACGGTTTAGGGTCCAGGTGAGGGTACGGCAACGCTTTAGGGGGAGTGTACGTGTGAGGGCGCGGGTTAGTGTCAGCGTACGGGTTAGGTTTAGGGGACGGGTGAGGGTCAGGCTTCGGGGAAGGGTTAGGGTTAGGGTTCGGGCTAGGGTTAGGGTTAGGGGACGGGGACGGTTTAGGGTCCAGGTGAGGGCACGACAACGCTTTAGGGGGAGCGTACGTGTGAGGGCGCGGGTTAGTGTCAGCGTACGGGTTAGGATTAGGGGACGGGTGAGGGTCAGGCTTCGGGGAAGGGTTAGGGTTAGGGTTCGGGCTAGGGTTAGGGTTAGGGGACGGGGACGGTTTAGGCTCCAGGTGAGGGTACGACAACGCTTTAGGGGGAGCGTACGTGTGAGGGCGCGTGTTAGTGTCAGCGTACGGGTTAGGATGAGGGGACGGGTGAGGGTCAGGCTTCGGGGAAGGGTTAGGGTTAGGGTTCGGGCTAGGGTTAGGGTTAGGGGACGGGGACGGTTTAGGGTCCGGGTGAGGGTACGACAACGCTTTAGGGGGAGCGTACGTGTGAGGGCGCGGGTTAGTGTCAGCGTACGGGTTAGGATTAGGGGACGGGTGAGGGTCAGGCTTCGGGGAAGGGTTAGGGTTAGGGTTCGGGCTAGGGTTAGGGTTAGGGGACGGGGACGGTTTAGGGTCCAGGTGAGGGTACGACAACGCTTTAGGGGGAGCGTACGTGTGAGGGCGCGGGTTAGTGTCAGCGTACGGGTTAGGATTAGGGGACGGGTGAGGGTCAGGCTTCGGGGAAGGGTTAGGGTTAGGGTTCGGGCTAGGGTTAGGGTTAGGGGACGGGGACGGTTTAGGGTCCAGGTGAGGGTACGACAACGCTTTAGGGGGAGTGTACGTGTGAGAGCGCGGGTTAGTGTCAGAGTACGGGTTAGGATGAGGGGACGGGTGAGGGTCAGGCTTCGGGGAAGGGTTAGGGTTAGGGTTCGGGCTAGGGTTAGGGTTAGGGGACGGGGACGGTTTAGGGTCCAGGTGAGGGTACGGCAACGCTTTAGGGGGAGCGTACGTGTGAGGGCGCGGGTTAGTGTCAGCGTACGGGTTAGGATTAGGGGACGGGTGAGGGTCAGGCTTCGGGGAAGGGTTAGGGTTAGGGTTCGGGCTAGGGTTAGGGTTAGGGGACGGGGACGGTTTAGGGTCCAGGTGAGGGTACGACAACGCTTTAGGGGGTGCGTACGTGTGAGGGCGCGGGTTAGTGTCAGCGTCCGGGTTAGGATTAGGGGACGGGTGAGGGTCAGGCTTCGGGGAAGGGTTAGGGTTAGGGTTCGGGCTAGGGTTAGGGTTAGGGGACGGGGACGGTTTAGGGTCCAGGTGAGGGTACGACAACGCTTTAGGGGGAGCGTACGTGTGAGGGCGCGGGTTAGTGTCAGCGTACGGGTTAGGATGAGGGGACGGGTGAGGGTCAGGCTTCGGGGAAGGGTTAGGGTTAGGGTTCGGGCTAGGGTTAGGGTTAGGGGACGGGGACGGTTTAGGGTCCAGCTGAGGGCACGACAACGCTTTAGGGGGAGCGTACGTGTGAGGGCGCGGGTTAGTGTCAGCGTACGGGTTAGGATTAGGGGACGGGTGAGGGTCAGGCTTCGGGGAAGGGTTAGGGTTAGGGTTCGGGCTAGGGTTAGGGTTAGGGGACGGGGACGGTTTAGGGTGCAGGTGAGGGTACGACAACGCTTTCGGGGGAGCGTACGTGTGAGGGCGCGGGTTAGTGTCAGCGTACGGGTTAGGATTAGGGGACGGGTGAGGGTCAGGCTTCGGGGAAGGGTTAGGGTTAGGGTTCGGGCTAGGGTTAGGGTTAGGGGACGGGGACGGTTTAGGGTCCAGGTGAGGGTACGACAACGCTTTAGGGGGAGCGTACGTGTGAGGGCGCGGGTTAGTGTCAGCGTACGTGTTAGGATTAGGGGACGGGTGAGGGTCAGGCTTCGGGGAAGGGTTAGGGTTAGGGTTCGGGCTAGGGTTAGGGTTAGGGGACGGGGACGGTTTAGGGTCCAGGTGAGGGTACGACAACGCTTTAGGGGGAGCGTACGTGTGAGGGCGCGGGTTAGTGTCAGCGTACGGGTTAGGATTAGGGGACGGGTGAGGGTCAGGCTTCGGGGAAGGGTTAGGGTTAGGGTTCGGGCTAGGGTTAGGGTTAGGGGACGGGGACGGTTTAGGGTCCAGGTGAGGGTACGACAACGCTTTAGGGGGAGCGTACGTGTGAGGGCGCGGGTTAGTGTCAGCGTACGGGTTAGGATGAGGGGACGGGTGAGGGTCAGGCTTCGGGGAAGGGTTAGGGTTAGGGTTCGGGCTAGGGTTAGGGTTAGGGGACGGGGACGGTTTAGGGTCCAGGTGAGGGTACGACAACGCTTTAGGGGGAGCGTACGTGTGAGGGCGCGGGTTAGTGTCAGCGTACGGGTTAGGATTAGGGGACGGGTGAGGGTCAGGCTTCGGGGAAGGGTTAGGGTTAGGGTTCGGGCTAGGGTTAGGGTTAGGGGACGGGGACGGTTTAGGGTCCAGGTGAGGGTACGACAACGCTTTAGGGGGAGCGTACGTGTGAGGGCGCGGGTTAGTGTCAGCGTACGGGTTAGGATTAGGGGACGGGTGAGGGTCAGGCTTCGGGGAAGGGTTAGGGTTAGGGTTCGGGCTAGGGTTAGGGTTAGGGGACGGGGACGGTTTAGGGTCCAGGTGAGGGTACGGCAACGCTTTAGGGGGAGCGTACGTGTGAGGGCGCGGGTTAGTGTCAGCGTACGGGTTAGGATTAGGGGACGGGTGAGGGTCAGGCTTCGGGGAAGGGTTAGGGTTAGGGTTCGGGCTAGGGTTAGGGTTAGGGGACGGGGACGGTTTAGGGTTCAGGTGAGGGTACGGCAACGCTTTAGGGGGAGCGTACGTGTGAGGGTGCGGGTTAGTGTCAGCGTACGGGTTAGGATTAGGGGACGGGTGAGGGTCAGGCTTCGGGGAAGGGTTAGGGTTAGGGTTCGGGCTAGGGTTAGGGTTAGGGGACGGGGACGGTTTAGGGTCCAGGTGAGGGTACGACAACGCTTTAGGGGGAGCGTACGTGTGAGGGCGCGGGTTAGTGTCAGCGTACGGGTTAGGTTTAGGGGACGGGTGAGGGTCAGGCTTCGGGGAAGGGTTAGGGTTAGGGTTCGGGCTAGGGTTAGGGTTAGGGGACGGGGACGGTTTAGGGTCCAGGTGAGGGTACGACAACGCTTTAGGGGGAGCGTACGTGTGAGGGCGCGGGTTAGTGTCAGCGTACGGGTTAGGATTAGGGGACGGGTGAGGGTCAGGCTTCGGGGAAGGGTTAGGGTTAGGGTTCGGGCTAGGGTTAGGGTTAGGGGACGGGGACGGTTTAGGGTCCAGGTGAGGGTACGACAACGCTTTAGGGGGAGCGTACGTGTGAGGGCGCGGGTTAGTGTCAGCGTACGGGTTAGGATTAGGGGACGGGTGAGGGTCAGGCTTCGGGGAAGGTTTAGGGTTAGGGTTCGGGCTAGGGTTAGGGTTAGGGGACGGGGACGGTTTAGGGTCCAGGTGAGGGTACGACAACGCTTTAGGGGGAGCGTACGTGTGAGGGCGCGGGTTAGTGTCAGCGTCCGGGTTAGGATTAGGGGACGGGTGAGGGTCAGGCTTTGGGGAAGGGTTAGGGTTAGGGTTCGGGCTAGGGTTAGGGTTAGGGGACGGGGACGGTTTAGGGTCCAGGTGAGGGTACGACAACGCTTTAGGGGGAGCGTACGTGTGAGGGCGCGTGTTAGTGTCAGCGTACGGGTTAGGATGAGGGGACGGGTGAGGGTCAGGCTTCGGGGAAGGGTTAGGGTTAGGGTTCGGGCTAGGGTTAGGGTTAGGGGACGGGGACGGTTTAGGGTCCGGGTGAGGGTACGACAACGCTTTAGGGGGAGCGTACGTGTGAGGGCGCGTGTTAGTGTCAGCGTACGGGTTAGGATTAGGGGACGGGAGAGGGTCAGGTTTCGGGGAAGGGTTAGGGTTAGGGTTCGGGCTAGGGTTAGGGTTAGGGGACGGGGACGGTTTAGGGTCCGGGTGAGGGTACGGCAACGCTTTAGGGGGAGTGTACGTGTGAGGGCGCGGGTTAGTGTCAGCGTACGGGTTAGGTTTAGGGGACGGGTGAGGGTCAGGCTTCGGGGAAGGGTTAGGGTTAGGGTTCGGGCTAGGGTTAGGGTTAGGGGACGGGGACGGTTTAGGGTCCAGGTGAGGGTACGACAACGCTTTAGGGGGAGCGTACGTGTGAGGGCGCGGGTTAGTGTCAGCGTACGGGTTAGGATTAGGGGACGGGTGAGGGTCAGGCTTCGGGGAAGGGTTAGGGTTAGGGTTCGGGCTAGGGTTAGGGTTAGGGGACGGGGACGGTTTAGGGTCCAGGTGAGGGTACGACAACGCTTTAGGGGGAGCGTACGTGTGAGGGCGCGGGTTAGTGTCAGCGTACGGGTTAGGATTAGGGGACGGGTGAGGGTCAGGCTTCGGGGAAGGGTTAGGGTTAGGGTTCGGGCTAGGGTTAGGGTTAGGGGACGGGGACGGTTTAGGGTCCAGGTGAGGGTACGACAACGCTTTAGGGGGAGCGTACGTGTGAGGGCGCGGGTTAGTGTCAGCGTACGGGTTAGGATTAGGGGACGGGTGAGGGTCAGGCTTCGGGGAAGGGTTAGGGTTAGGGTTCGGGCTAGGGTTAGGGTTAGGGGACGGGGACGGTTTAGGGTCCAGGTGAGGGTACGACAACGCTTTAGGGGGAGCGCATGTGTGAGGGCGCGGGTTAGTGTCAGCGTACGGGTTAGGATTAGGGGACGGGTGAGGGTCAGGCTTCGGGGAAGGGTTAGGGTTAGGGATCGGGCTAGAGTTAGGGTTCGGGCTAGGGTTAGGGTTAGGGGACGGGGACGGTTTAGGGTCCAGGTGAGGGTACGACAACGCTTTAGGGGGAGCGTACGTGTGAGGGCGCGGGTTAGTGTCAGCGTACGGGTTAGGATTAGGGGACGGGTGAGGGTCAGGCTTCGGGGCAGGGTTAGGGTTAGGGTTCGGGCTAGGGTTAGGGTTAGGGGACGGGGACGGTTTAGGGTCCAGGTGAGGGTACGACAACGCTTTAGGGGGAGCGTACGTGTGAGGGCGCGGGTTAGTGTCTGCGTACGGGTTAGGATTAGGGGACGGGTGAGGGTCAGGCTTCGGGGCAGGGTTAGGGTTAGGGTTCGGGCTAGGGTTAGGGTTAGGGGACGGGGACGGTTTAGGGTCCAGGTGAGGGTACGACAACGCTTTAGGGGGAGCGTACGTGTGAGGGCGCGGGTTAGTGTCAGCGTACGGGTTAGGATTAGGGGACGGGTGAGGGTCAGGCTTCGGGGAAGGGTTAGGGTTAGGGTTCGGGCTAGGGTTAGGGTTAGGGGACGGGGACGGTTTAGGGTCCAGGTGAGGGTACGACAACGCTTTAAGGGGAGCGTACGTGTGAGGGCGCGGGTTAGTGTCAGCGTACGGGTTAGGATTAGGGGACGGGTGAGGGTCAGGCTTCGGGGAAGGGTTAGGGTTAGGGTTTGGGCTAGGGTTAGGGTTAGGGGACGGGGACGGTTTAGGGTCCAGGTGAGGGTACGCCAACGCTTTAGGGGGAGCGTACGTGTGAGGGCGCGGGTTAGTGTCAGCGTACGGGTTAGGATTAGGGGACGGGTGAGGGTCAGGCTTCGGGGAAGGGTTAGGGTTAGGGTTCGGGCTAGGGTTAGGGTTAGGGGACGGGGACGGTTTAGGGTCCAGGTGAGGGTACGACAACGCTTTAGGGGGAGCGTACGTGTGAGGGCGCGGGTTAGTGTCAGCGTACGGGTTAGGATTAGGGGACGGGTGAGGGTCAGGCTTCGGGGCAGGGTTAGGGTTAGGGTTCGGGCTAGGGTTAGGGTTAGGGGACGGGTCGGTTTAGGGTCCAGGTGAGGGTACGACAACGCTTTAGGGGGAGCGTACGTGTGAGGGCGTGGGTTAGTGTCAGCGTACGGGTTAGGATTAGGGGACGGGTGAGGGTCAGGCTTCGGGGAAGGGTTAGGGTTAGGGTTCGGGCTAGGGTTAGGGTTAGGGGACGGGGACGGTTTAGGGTCCAGGTGAGGGTACGCCAACGCTTTAGGGGGAGCGTACGTGTGAGGGCGCGGGTTAGTGTCAGCGTACGGGTTAGGATTAGGTGACGGGTGAGGGTCAGGCTTCGGGGAAGGGTTAGGGTTAGGGTTCGGGCTAGGGTTAGGGTTAGGGGACGGGGACGGTTTAGGGTCCAGGTGAGGGTACGACAACGCTTTAGGGGGAGCGTACGTGTGAGGGCGCGGGTTAGTGTCAGCGTACGGGTTAGGATTAGGGGACGGGTGAGGGTCAGGCTTCGGGGAAGGGTTAGGGTTAGGGTTCGGTCTAGGGTTAGGGTTAGGGGATGGGGACGGTTTAGGGTCCAGGTGAGGGTACGACAACGCTTTAGGGGGAGCGTACGTGTGAGGGCGTGGGTTAGTGTCAGCGTACGGGTTAGGATTAGGGGACGGGTTAGGGTCAGGCTTCGGGGAAGGGTTAGGGTTAGGGTTCGGGCTAGGGTTAGGGTTAGGGGACGGGGACGGTTTAGGGTCCAGGTGAGGGTACGACAACGCTTTAGGGGGAGCGTACGTGTGAGGGCGCGGGTTAGTGTCAGCGTACGGGTTAGGATTAGGGGACGGGTGAGGGTCAGCCTTCGGGGAAAGGTTAGGGTTAGGGTTCGGGTTAGGGTTAGGGGACGGGGACGGTTTAGGGTCCAGGTGAGGGTACGACAACGCTTTAGGGGGAGCGTACGTGTGAGGGCGCGGGTTAGTGTCAGCGTACGGGTTAGGATTAGGGGACGGGTGAGGGTCAGGCTTAAGGGAAGGGTTAGGGTTAGGGTTCGGGCTAGGGTTAGGGTTAGGGGACGGGGACGGTTTAGGGTCCAGGTGAGGGTACGACAACGCTTTAGGGGGAGCGTACGTGTGAGGGCGCGGGTTAGTGTCAGCGTACGGGTTAGGATTAGGGGACGGGTGAGGGTCAGGCTTCGGGGAAGTGTTAGGGTTAGGGTTCGGGCTAGGGTTAGGGTTAGGGGACGGGGACGGTTTAGGGTCCAGGTGAGGGTACGACAACGCTTTAGGGGGAGCGTACGTGTGAGGGCGCGGGTTAGTGTCAGCGTACGGGTTAGGATTAGGGGACGGGTGAGGGTCAGGCTTCGGGGAAGGGTTAGGTTTAGGGTTCGGGCTAGGGTTAGGGTTAGGGGATGGGGACGGTTTAGGGTCCAGGTGAGGGTACGACAACGCTTTAGGGGGAGCGTACGTGTGAGGGCGCGGGTTAGTGTCAGCGTACGTGTTAGGATTAGGGGACGGGTGAGGGTCAGGCTTCGGGGAAGGGTTAGGGTTAGGGTTCGGGCTAGGGTTAGGGTTAGGGGACGGGGACGGTTTAGGGTCCAGGTGAGGGTACGACAACGCTTTAGGGGGAGCGTACGTGTGAGGGCGCGGGTTAGTGTCAGCGTACGGGTTAGGATTAGGGGACGGGTGAGGGTCAGGCTTCGGGGAAGGGTTAGGGTTAGGGTTCGGGCTAGGGTTAGGGTTAGGGGACGGGGACGGTTTAGGGTCCAGGTGAGGGTACGACAACGCTTTAGGGGGAGCGTACGTGTGAGGGCGCGGGTTAGTGTCAGCGTACGGGTTAGGATGAGGGGACGGGTGAGGGTCAGGCTTCGGGGAAGGGTTAGGGTTAGGGTTCGGGCTAGGGTTAGGGTTAGGGGACGGGGACGGTTTAGGGTCCAGGTGAGGGTACGACAACGCTTTAGGGGGAGCGTACGTGTGAGGGCGCGGGTTAGTGTCAGCGTACGGGTTAGGATTAGGGGACGGGTGAGGGTCAGGCTTCGGGGAAGGGTTAGGGTTAGGGTTCGGGCTAGGGTTAGGGTTAGGGGACGGGGACGGTTTAGGGTCCAGGTGAGGGTACGACAACGCTTTAGGGGGAGCGTACGTGTGAGGGCGCGGGTTAGTGTCAGCGTACGGGTTAGGATTAGGGGACGGGTGAGGGTCAGGCTTCGGGGAAGGGTTAGGGTTAGGGTTCGGGCTAGGGTTAGGGTTAGGGGACGGGGACGGTTTAGGGTCCAGGTGAGGGTACGGCAACGCTTTAGGGGGAGCGTACGTGTGAGGGCGCGGGTTAGTGTCAGCGTACGGGTTAGGATTAGGGGACGGGTGAGGGTCAGGCTTCGGGGAAGGGTTAGGGTTAGGGTTCGGGCTAGGGTTAGGGTTAGGGGACGGGGACGGTTTAGGGTCCAGGTGAGGGTACGACAACGCTTTAGGGGGAGCGTACGTGTGAGGGCGCGGGTTAGTGTCAGCGTACGGGTTAGGTTTAGGGGACGGGTGAGGGTCAGGCTTCGGGGAAGGGTTAGGGTTAGGGTTCGGGCTAGGGTTAGGGTTAGGGGACGGGGACGGTTTAGGGTCCAGGTGAGGGTACGACAACGCTTTAGGGGGAGCGTACGTGTGAGGGCGCGGGTTAGTGTCAGCGTACGGGTTAGGATTAGGGGACGGGTGAGGGTCAGGCTTCGGGGAAGGGTTAGGGTTAGGGTTCGGGCTAGGGTTAGGGTTAGGGGACGGGGACGGTTTAGGGTCCAGGTGAGGGTACGACAACGCTTTAGGGGGAGCGTACGTGTGAGGGCGCGGGTTAGTGTCAGCGTACGGGTTAGGATTAGGGGACGGGTGAGGGTCAGGCTTCGGGGAAGGTTTAGGGTTAGGGTTCGGGCTAGGGTTAGGGTTAGGGGACGGGGACGGTTTAGGGTCCAGGTGAGGGTACGACAACGCTTTAGGGGGAGCGTACGTGTGAGGGCGCGGGTTAGTGTCAGCGTCCGGGTTAGGATTAGGGGACGGGTGAGGGTCAGGCTTTGGGGAAGGGTTAGGGTTAGGGTTCGGGCTAGGGTTAGGGTTAGGGGACGGGGACGGTTTAGGGTCCAGGTGAGGGTACGACAACGCTTTAGGGGGAGCGTACGTGTGAGGGCGCGTGTTAGTGTCAGCGTACGGGTTAGGATGAGGGGACGGGTGAGGGTCAGGCTTCGGGGAAGGGTTAGGGTTAGGGTTCGGGCTAGGGTTAGGGTTAGGGGACGGGGACGGTTTAGGGTCCGGGTGAGGGTACGACAACGCTTTAGGGGGAGCGTACGTGTGAGGGCGCGTGTTAGTGTCAGCGTACGGGTTAGGATTAGGGGACGGGAGAGGGTCAGGTTTCGGGGAAGGGTTAGGGTTAGGGTTCGGGCTAGGGTTAGGGTTAGGGGACGGGGACGGTTTAGGGTCCGGGTGAGGGTACGGCAACGCTTTAGGGGGAGTGTACGTGTGAGGGCGCGGGTTAGTGTCAGCGTACGGGTTAGGTTTAGGGGACGGGTGAGGGTCAGGCTTCGGGGAAGGGTTAGGGTTAGGGTTCGGGCTAGGGTTAGGGTTAGGGGACGGGGACGGTTTAGGGTCCAGGTGAGGGTACGACAACGCTTTAGGGGGAGCGTACGTGTGAGGGCGCGGGTTAGTGTCAGCGTACGGGTTAGGATTAGGGGACGGGTGAGGGTCAGGCTTCGGGGAAGGGTTAGGGTTAGGGTTCGGGCTAGGGTTAGGGTTAGGGGACGGGGACGGTTTAGGGTCCAGGTGAGGGTACGACAACGCTTTAGGGGGAGCGTACGTGTGAGGGCGCGGGTTAGTGTCAGCGTACGGGTTAGGATTAGGGGACGGGTGAGGGTCAGGCTTCGGGGAAGGGTTAGGGTTAGGGTTCGGGCTAGGGTTAGGGTTAGGGGACGGGGACGGTTTAGGGTCCAGGTGAGGGTACGACAACGCTTTAGGGGGAGCGTACGTGTGAGGGCGCGGGTTAGTGTCAGCGTACGGGTTAGGATTAGGGGACGGGTGAGGGTCAGGCTTCGGGGAAGGGTTAGGGTTAGGGTTCGGGCTAGGGTTAGGGTTAGGGGACGGGGACGGTTTAGGGTCCAGGTGAGGGTACGACAACGCTTTAGGGGGAGCGCATGTGTGAGGGCGCGGGTTAGTGTCAGCGTACGGGTTAGGATTAGGGGACGGGTGAGGGTCAGGCTTCGGGGAAGGGTTAGGGTTAGGGATCGGGCTAGGGTTAGGGTTCGGGCTAGGGTTAGGGTTAGGGGACGGGGACGGTTTAGGGTCCAGGTGAGGGTACGACAACGCTTTAGGGGGAGCGTACGTGTGAGGGCGCGGGTTAGTGTCAGCGTACGGGTTAGGATTAGGGGACGGGTGAGGGTCAGGCTTCGGGGCAGGGTTAGGGTTAGGGTTCGGGCTAGGGTTAGGGTTAGGGGACGGGGACGGTTTAGGGTCCAGGTGAGGGTACGACAACGCTTTAGGGGGAGCGTACGTGTGAGGGCGCGGGTTAGTGTCTGCGTACGGGTTAGGATTAGGGGACGGGTGAGGGTCAGGCTTCGGGGCAGGGTTAGGGTTAGGGTTCGGGCTAGGGTTAGGGTTAGGGGACGGGGACGGTTTAGGGTCCAGGTGAGGGTACGACAACGCTTTAGGGGGAGCGTACGTGTGAGGGCGCGGGTTAGTGTCAGCGTACGGGTTAGGATTAGGGGACGGGTGAGGGTCAGGCTTCGGGGAAGGGTTAGGGTTAGGGTTCGGGCTAGGGTTAGGGTTAGGGGACGGGGACGGTTTAGGGTCCAGGTGAGGGTACGACAACGCTTTAGGGGGAGCGTACGTGTGAGGGCGCGGGTTAGTGTCAGCGTACGGGTTAGGATTAGGGGACGGGTGAGGGTCAGGCTTCGGGGAAGGTTTAGGGTTAGGGTTCGGGCTAGGGTTCGGGTTAGGGGACGGGGACGGTTTAGGGTCCAGGTGAGGGTACGACAACGCTTTAGGGGGAGCGTACGTGTGAGGGCGCGGGTTAGTGTCAGCGTCCGGGTTAGGATTAGGGGACGGGTGAGGGTCAGGCTTTGGGGAAGGGTTAGGGTTAGGGTTCGGGCTAGGGTTAGGGTTAGGGGACGGGGACGGTTTAGGGTCCAGGTGAGGGTACGACAACGCTTTAGGGGGAGCGTACGTGTGAGGGCGCGTGTTAGTGTCAGCGTACGGGTTAGGATGAGGGGACGGGTGAGGGTCAGGCTTCGGGGAAGGGTTAGGGTTAGGGTTCGGGCTAGGGTTAGGGTTAGGGGACGGGGACGGTTTAGGGTCCGGGTGAGGGTACGACAACGCTTTAGGGGGAGCGTACGTGTGAGGGCGCGTGTTAGTGTCAGCGTACGGGTTAGGATTAGGGGACGGGAGAGGGTCAGGTTTCGGGGAAGGGTTAGGGTTAGGGTTCGGGCTAGGGTTAGGGTTAGGGGACGGGGACGGTTTAGGGTCCGGGTGAGGGTACGGCAACGCTTTAGGGGGAGTGTACGTGTGAGGGCGCGGGTTAGTGTCAGCGTACGGGTTAGGTTTAGGGGACGGGTGAGGGTCAGGCTTCGGGGAAGGGTTAGGGTTAGGGTTCGGGCTAGGGTTAGGGTTAGGGGACGGGGACGGTTTAGGGTCCAGGTGAGGGTACGACAACGCTTTAGGGGGAGCGTACGTGTGAGGGCGCGGGTTAGTGTCAGCGTACGGGTTAGGATTAGGGGACGGGTGAGGGTCAGGCTTCGGGGAAGGGTTAGGGTTAGGGTTCGGGCTAGGGTTAGGGTTAGGGGACGGGGACGGTTTAGGGTCCAGGTGAGGGTACGACAACGCTTTAGGGGGAGCGTACGTGTGAGGGCGCGGGTTAGTGTCAGCGTACGGGTTAGGATTAGGGGACGGGTGAGGGTCAGGCTTCGGGGAAGGGTTAGGGTTAGGGTTCGGGCTAGGGTTAGGGTTAGGGGACGGGGACGGTTTAGGGTCCAGGTGAGGGTACGACAACGCTTTAGGGGGAGCGTACGTGTGAGGGCGCGGGTTAGTGTCAGCGTACGGGTTAGGATTAGGGGACGGGTGAGGGTCAGGCTTCGGGGAAGGGTTAGGGTTAGGGTTCGGGCTAGGGTTAGGGTTAGGGGACGGGGACGGTTTAGGGTCCAGGTGAGGGTACGACAACGCTTTAGGGGGAGCGCATGTGTGAGGGCGCGGGTTAGTGTCAGCGTACGGGTTAGGATTAGGGGACGGGTGAGGGTCAGGCTTCGGGGAAGGGTTAGGGTTAGGGATCGGGCTAGGGTTAGGGTTCGGGCTAGGGTTAGGGTTAGGGGACGGGGACGGTTTAGGGTCCAGGTGAGGGTACGACAACGCTTTAGGGGGAGCGTACGTGTGAGGGCGCGGGTTAGTGTCAGCGTACGGGTTAGGATTAGGGGACGGGTGAGGGTCAGGCTTCGGGGCAGGGTTAGGGTTAGGGTTCGGGCTAGGGTTAGGGTTAGGGGACGGGGACGGTTTAGGGTCCAGGTGAGGGTACGACAACGCTTTAGGGGGAGCGTACGTGTGAGGGCGCGGGTTAGTGTCTGCGTACGGGTTAGGATTAGGGGACGGGTGAGGGTCAGGCTTCGGGGCAGGGTTAGGGTTAGGGTTCGGGCTAGGGTTAGGGTTAGGGGACGGGGACGGTTTAGGGTCCAGGTGAGGGTACGACAACGCTTTAGGGGGAGCGTACGTGTGAGGGCGCGGGTTAGTGTCAGCGTACGGGTTAGGATTAGGGGACGGGTGAGGGTCAGGCTTCGGGGAAGGGTTAGGGTTAGGGTTCGGGCTAGGGTTAGGGTTAGGGGACGGGGACGGTTTAGGGTCCAGGTGAGGGTACGACAACGCTTTAAGGGGAGCGTACGTGTGAGGGCGCGGGTTAGTGTCAGCGTACGGGTTAGGATTAGGGGACGGGTGAGGGTCAGGCTTCGGGGAAGGGTTAGGGTTAGGGTTTGGGCTAGGGTTAGGGTTAGGGGACGGGGACGGTTTAGGGTCCAGGTGAGGGTACGCCAACGCTTTAGGGGGAGCGTACGTGTGAGGGCGCGGGTTAGTGTCAGCGTACGGGTTAGGATTAGGGGACGGGTGAGGGTCAGGCTTCGGGGAAGGGTTAGGGTTAGGGTTCGGGCTAGGGTTAGGGTTAGGGGACGGGGACGGTTTAGGGTCCAGGTGAGGGTACGACAACGCTTTAGGGGGAGCGTACGTGTGAGGGCGCGGGTTAGTGTCAGCGTACGGGTTAGGATTAGGGGACGGGTGAGGGTCAGGCTTCGGGGCAGGGTTAGGGTTAGGGTTCGGGCTAGGGTTAGGGTTAGGGGACGGGTCGGTTTAGGGTCCAGGTGAGGGTACGACAACGCTTTAGGGGGAGCGTACGTGTGAGGGCGTGGGTTAGTGTCACCGTACGGGTTAGGATTAGGGGACGGGTGAGGGTCAGGCTTCGGGGAAGGGTTAGGGTTAGGGTTCGGGCTAGGGTTAGGGTTAGGGGACGGGGACGGTTTAGGGTCCAGGTGAGGGTACGCCAACGCTTTAGGGGGAGCGTACGTGTGAGGGCGCGGGTTAGTGTCAGCGTACGGGTTAGGATTAGGTGACGGGTGAGGGTCAGGCTTCGGGGAAGGGTTAGGGTTAGGGTTCGGGCTAGGGTTAGGGTTAGGGGACGGGGACGGTTTAGGGTCCAGGTGAGGGTACGACAACGCTTTAGGGGGAGCGTACGTGTGAGGGCGCGGGTTAGTGTCAGCGTACGGGTTAGGATTAGGGGACGGGTGAGGGTCAGGCTTCGGGGAAGGGTTAGGGTTAGGGTTCGGTCTAGGGTTAGGGTTAGGGGATGGGGACGGTTTAGGGTCCAGGTGAGGGTACGACAACGCTTTAGGGGGAGCGTACGTGTGAGGGCGTGGGTTAGTGTCAGCGTACGGGTTAGGATTAGGGGACGGGTTAGGGTCAGGCTTCGGGGAAGGGTTAGGGTTAGGGTTCGGGCTAGGGTTAGGGTTAGGGGACGGGGACGGTTTAGGGTCCAGGTGAGGGTACGACAACGCTTTAGGGGGAGCGTACGTGTGAGGGCGCGGGTTAGTGTCAGCGTACGGGTTAGGATTAGGGGACGGGTGAGGGTCAGCCTTCGGGGAAAGGTTAGGGTTAGGGTTCGGGTTAGGGTTAGGGGACGGGGACGGTTTAGGGTCCAGGTGAGGGTACGACAACGCTTTAGGGGGAGCGTACGTGTGAGGGCGCGGGTTAGTGTCAGCGTACGGGTTAGGATTAGGGGACGGGTGAGGGTCAGGCTTAAGGGAAGGGTTAGGGTTAGGGTTCGGGCTAGGGTTAGGGTTAGGGGACGGGGACGGTTTAGGGTCCAGGTGAGGGTACGACAACGCTTTAGGGGGAGCGTACGTGTGAGGGCGCGGGTTAGTGTCAGCGTACGGGTTAGGATTAGGGGACGGGTGAGGGTCAGGCTTCGGGGAAGTGTTAGGGTTAGGGTTCGGGCTAGGGTTAGGGTTAGGGGACGGGGACGGTTTAGGGTCCAGGTGAGGGTACGACAACGCTTTAGGGGGAGCGTACGTGTGAGGGCGCGGGTTAGTGTCAGCGTACGGGTTAGGATTAGGGGACGGGTGAGGGTCAGGCTTCGGGGAAGGGTTAGGGTTAGGGTTCGGGCTAGGGTTAGGGTTAGGGGACGGGGACGGTTTAGGGTCCAGGTGAGGGTATGACAACGCTTTAGTGGGAGCGTACGTGTGAGGGCGCGGGTTAGTGTCAGCGTACGGGTTAGGATTAGGGGACGGGTGAGGGTCAGGCTTCGGGGAAGGGTTAGGGTTAGGGTTCGGGCTAGGGTTAGGGTTAGGGGACGGGGACGGGGACGGTTTAGGGTCCAGGTGAGGGTACGACAACGCTTTAGGGGGAGCGTACGTGTGAGGGCGCGGGTTAGTGTCAGCGTACGGGTTAGGATTAGGGGACGGGTGAGGGTCAGGCTTCGGGGAAGGGTTAGGGTTTGGGTTCGGGCTAGGGTTAGGGTTAGGGGACGGGGACGGGTTAGGGTCCAGGTGAGGGTACGACAACGATTTAGGGGGAGCGTACGTGTGAGGGCGCGGGTTAGTGTCAGCGTACGGGTTAGGATTAGGGGACGGGTGAGGGTCAGGCTTCGGGGCAGGGTTAGGGTTAGGGTTCGGGCTAGGGTTAGGATTAGGGGACGGGGACGGTTTAGGGTCCAGGTGAGGGTACGACAACGCTTTAGGGGGAGCGTACGTGTGAGGGCGCGGGTTAGTGTCAGCGTACGGGTTAGGATTAGGGGACGGGTGAGGGTCAGGCTTCGGGGAAGGGTTAGGGTTAGGGTTCGGGCTAGGGTTAGGGTTAGGGGACGGGGACGGTTTAGGGTCCAGGTGAGGGTACGACAACGCTTTAGGGGGAGCGTACGTGTGAGGGCGCGGGTTAGTGTCAGCGTACGGGTTAGGATTAGGGGACGGGTGAGGGTCAGGCTTCGGGGCAGGGTTAGGGTTAGGTTTCGGGCTAGGGTTAGGGTTAGGGGACGGGGACGGTTCAGGGTCCAGGTGAGGGTACGACAACGCTTTAGGGGGAGCGTACGTGTGAGGGCGCGGGTTAGTGTCAGCGTACGGGTTAGGATTAGGGGACGGGTGAGGGTCAGGCTTCGGGGCAGGGTTAGGGTTAGGGTTCGGGCTAGGGTTAGGGTTAGGGGACGGGGACGGTTTAGGGTCCAGGTGAGAGTACGACAACGCTTTATGGGGAGTGTACGTGTGAGGGCGCGGGTTAGTGTCAGCGTACGGGTTAGGATTAGGGGACGGGTGAGGGTCAGGCTTCGGGGAAGGGTTAGGGTTAGGGTTCGGGCTAGGGTTAGGGTTAGGGGACGGGGACGGTTTAGGGTCCAGGTGAGGGTACGACAACGCTTCAGGGGGAGCGTACGTGTGAGGGCGCGGGTTAGTGTCAGCGTACGGGTTAGGATTAGGGGACGGGTGAGGGTCAGGCTTCGGGGCAGGGTTAGGGTTAGGGTTCGGGCTAGGGTTAGGGTTAGGGGACGGGGACGGTTTAGGGTCCAGGTGAGGGTACGACAACGCTTTAGGGGGAGCGTACGTGTGAGGGCGCGGGTTAGTGTCAGCGTACGGGTTAGGATTAGGGGACGGGTGAGGGTCAGGCTTAAGGGAAGGGTTAGGGTTAGGGTTCGGGCTAGGGTTAGGGTTAGGGGACGGGGACGGTTTAGGGTCCAGGTGAGGGTACGACAACGCTTTAGGGGGAGCGTACGTGTGAGGGCGCGGGTTAGTGTCAGCGTACGGGTTAGGATTAGGGGACGGGTGAGGGTCAGGCTTCGGGGAAGTGTTAGGGTTAGGGTTCGGGCTAGGGTTAGGGTTAGGGGACGGGGACGGTTTAGGGTCCAGGTGAGGGTACGACAACGCTTTAGGGGGAGCGTACGTGTGAGGGCGCGGGTTAGTGTCAGCGTACGGGTTAGGATTAGGGGACGGGTGAGGGTCAGGCTTCGGGGAAGGGTTAGGGTTAGGGTTCGGGCTAGGGTTAGGGTTAGGGGACGGGGACGGTTTAGGGTCCAGGTGAGGGTATGACAACGCTTTAGGGGGAGCGTACGTGTGAGGGCGCGGGTTAGTGTCAGCGTACGGGTTAGGATTAGGGGACGGGTGAGGGTCAGGCTTCGGGGAAGGGTTAGGGTTAGGGTTCGGGCTAGGGTTAGGGTTAGGGGACGGGGACGGGGACGGTTTAGGGTCCAGGTGAGGGTACGACAACGCTTTAGGGGGAGCGTACGTGTGAGGGCGCGGGTTAGTGTCAGCGTACGGGTTAGGATTAGGGGACGGGTGAGGGTCAGGCTTCGGGGAAGGGTTAGGGTTTGGGTTCGGGCTAGGGTTAGGGTTAGGGGACGGGGACGGGTTAGGGTCCAGGTGAGGGTACGACAACGATTTAGGGGGAGCGTACGTGTGAGGGCGCGGGTTAGTGTCAGCGTACGGGTTAGGATTAGGGGACGGGTGAGGGTCAGGCTTCGGGGCAGGGTTAGGGTTAGGGTTCGGGCTAGGGTTAGGATTAGGGGACGGGGACGGTTTAGGGTCCAGGTGAGGGTACGACAACGCTTTAGGGGGAGCGTACGTGTGAGGGCGCGGGTTAGTGTCAGCGTACGGGTTAGGATTAGGGGACGGGTGAGGGTCAGGCTTCGGGGAAGGGTTAGGGTTAGGGTTCGGGCTAGGGTTAGGGTTAGGGGACGGGGACGGTTTAGGGTCCAGGTGAGGGTACGACAACGCTTTAGGGGGAGCGTACGTGTGAGGGCGCGGGTTAGTGTCAGCGTACGGGTTAGGATTAGGGGACGGGTGAGGGTCAGGCTTCGGGGCAGGGTTAGGGTTAGGGTTCGGGCTAGGGTTAGGGTTAGGGGACG
Organism: Grampus griseus; assembly: GCF_964374135.1. Taxonomy (NCBI): domain Eukaryota; kingdom Metazoa; phylum Chordata; class Mammalia; order Artiodactyla; family Delphinidae; genus Grampus; species Grampus griseus. The sequence goes on from NW_028133075.1 coordinate 211,101, forward strand.
GGGACGGTTTAGGGTCCAGGTGAGGGTACGACAACGCTTTAGGGGGAGCGTACGTGTGAGGGCGCGGGTTAGTGTCAGCGTACGGGTTAGGATTAGGGGACGGGTGAGGGTCAGGCTTCGGGGCAGGGTTAGGGTTAGGGTTCGGGCTAGGGTTAGGGTTAGGGGACGGGGACGGTTTAGGGTCCAGGTGAGAGTACGACAACGCTTTATGGGGAGTGTACGTGTGAGGGCGCGGGTTAGTGTCAGCGTACGGGTTAGGATTAGGGGACGGGTGAGGGTCAGGCTTCGGGGAAGGGTTAGGGTTAGGGTTCGGGCTAGGGTTAGGGTTAGGGGACGGGGACGGTTTAGGGTCCAGGTGAGGGTACGACAACGCTTCAGGGGGAGCGTACGTGTGAGGGCGCGGGTTAGTGTCAGCGTACGGGTTAGGATTAGGGGACGGGTGAGGGTCAGGCTTCGGGGCAGGGTTAGGGTTAGGGTTCGGGCTAGGGTTAGGGTTAGGGGACGGGGACGGTTTAGGGTCCAGGTGAGGGTACGACAACGCTTTAGGGGGAGCGTACGTGTGAGGGCGCGGGTTAGTGTCAGCGTACGGGTTAGGATTAGGGGACGGGTGAGGGTCAGGCTTCGGGGAAGGGTTAGGGTTAGGGTTCGGGCTAGGGTTAGGGTTAGGGGACGGGGACGGTTTAGGGTCCAGGTGAGGGTACGACAACGCTTTAAGGGGAGCGTACGTGTGAGGGCGCGGGTTAGTGTCAGCGTACGGGTTAGGATTAGGGGACGGGTGAGGGTCAGGCTTCGGGGAAGGGTTAGGGTTAGGGTTTGGGCTAGGGTTAGGGTTAGGGGACGGGGACGGTTTAGGGTCCAGGTGAGGGTACGCCAACGCTTTAGGGGGAGCGTACGTGTGAGGGCGCGGGTTAGTGTCAGCGTACGGGTTAGGATTAGGGGACGGGTGAGGGTCAGGCTTCGGGGAAGGGTTAGGGTTAGGGTTCGGGCTAGGGTTAGGGTTAGGGGACGGGGACGGTTTAGGGTCCAGGTGAGGGTACGACAACGCTTTAGGGGGAGCGTACGTGTGAGGGCGCGGGTTAGTGTCAGCGTACGGGTTAGGATTAGGGGACGGGTGAGGGTCAGGCTTCGGGGAAGGGTTAGGGTTAGGGTTCGGTCTAGGGTTAGGGTTAGGGGATGGGGACGGTTTAGGGTCCAGGTGAGGGTACGACAACGCTTTAGGGGGAGCGTACGTGTGAGGGCGCGGGTTAGTGTCAGCGTACGGGTTAGGATTAGGGGACGGGTGAGGGTCAGGCTTCGGGGAAGGGTTAGGGTTAGGGTTCGGGCTAGGGTTAGGGTTAGGGGACGGGGACGGTTTAGGGTCCAGGTGAGGGTACGACAACGCTTTAGGGGGAGCGTACGTGTGAGGGCGCGGGTTAGTGTCAGCGTACGGGTTAGGATTAGGGGACGGGTGAGGGTCAGGCTTCGGGGAAAGGTTAGGGTTAGGGTTCGGGTTAGGGTTAGGGGACGGGTACGGTTTAGGGTCCAGGTGAGGGTACGACAACGCTTTAGGGGGAGCGTACGTGTGAGGGCGCGGGTTAGTGTCTGCGTACGGGTTAGGATTAGGGGACGGGTGAGGGTCAGGCTTCGGGGCAGGGTTAGGGTTAGGGTTCGGGCTAGGTTTAGGGTTAGGGGACGGGGACGGTTTAGGGTCCAGGTGAGGGTACGACAACGCTTTAGGGGGAGCGTACGTGTGAGGGCGCGGGTTAGTGTCAGCGTACGGGTTAGGATTAGGGGACGGGTGAGGGTCAGGCTTCGGGGCAGGGTTAGGGTTAGGGTTCGGGCTAGGGTTAGGGTTAGGGAACGGGTCGGTTTAGGGTCCAGGTGAGGGTACGACAACGCTTTAGGGGGAGCGTACGTGTGAGGGCGTGGGTTAGTGTCAGCGTACGGGTTAGGATTAGGGGACGGGTGAGGGTCAGGCTTCGGGGAAGGGTTAGGGTTAGGGTTCGGGCTAGGGTTAGGGTTAGGGGACGGGGACGGTTTAGGGTCCAGGTGAGGGTACGCCAACGCTTTAGGGGGAGCGTACGTGTGAGGGCGCGGGTTAGTGTCAGCGTACGGGTTAGGATTAGGTGACGGGTGAGGGTCAGGCTTCGGGGAAGGGTTAGGGTTAGGGTTCGGGCTAGGGTTAGGGTTAGGGGACGGGGACGGTTTAGGGTCCAGGTGAGGGTACGACAACGCTTTAGGGGGAGCGTACGTGTGAGGGCGCGGGTTAGTGTCAGCGTACGGGTTAGGATTAGGGGACGGGAGAGGGTCAGGCTTCGGGGAAAGGTTAGGGTTAGGGTTCGGGTTAGGGTTAGGGGACGGGGACGGTTTAGGGTCCAGGTGAGGGTACGACAACGCTTTAGGGGGAGCGTACGTGTGAGGGCGCGGGTTAGTGTCAGCGTACGGGTTAGGATTAGGGGACGGGTGAGGGTCAGGCTTCGGGGAAGTGTTAGGGTTAGGGTTCGGGCTAGGGTTAGGGTTAGGGGACGGGGACGGTTTAGGGTCCAGGTGAGGGTACGACAACGCTTTAGGGGGAGCGTACGTGTGAGGGCGCGGGTTAGTGTCAGCGTACGGGTTAGGATTAGGGGACGGGTGAGGGTCAGGCTTCGGGGAAGGGTTAGGGTTAGGGTTCGGGCTAGGGTTAGGGTTAGGGGACGGGGACGGTTTAGGGTCCAGGTGAGGGTATGACAACGCTTTAGGGGGAGCGTACGTGTGAGGGCGCGGGTTAGTGTCAGCGTACGGGTTAGGATTAGGGGACGGGTGAGGGTCAGGCTTCGGGGAAGGGTTAGGGTTAGGGTTCGGGCTAGGGTTAGGGTTAGGGGACGGGGACTGGGACGGTTTAGGGTCCAGGTGAGGGTACGACAACGCTTTAGGGGGAGCGTACGTGTGAGGGCGCGGGTTAGTGTCAGCGTACGGGTTAGGATTAGGGGACGGGTGAGGGTCAGGCTTCGGGGAAGGGTTAGGGTTTGGGTTCGGGCTAGGGTTAGGGTTAGGGGACGGGGACGTGTTAGGGTCCAGGTGAGGGTACGACAACGATTTAGGGGGAGCGTACGTGTGAGGGCGCGGGTTAGTGTCAGCGTACGGGTTAGGATTAGGGGACGGGTGAGGGTCAGGCTTCGGGGCAGGGTTAGGGTTAGGGTTCGGGCTAGGGTTAGGATTAGGGGACGGGGACGGTTTAGGGTCCAGGTGAGGGTACGACAACGCTTTAGGGGGAGCGTACGTGTGAGGGCGCGGGTTAGTGTCAGCGTACGGGTTAGGATTAGGGGACGGGTGAGGGTCAGGCTTCGGGGAAGGGTTAGGGTTAGGGTTCGGGCTAGGGTTAGGGTTAGGGGACGGGGACGGTTTAGGGTCCAGGTGAGGGTACGACAACGCTTTAGGGGGAGCGTACGTGTGAGGGCGCGGGTTAGTGTCAGCGTACGGGTTAGGATTAGGGGACGGGTGAGGGTCAGGCTTCGGGGCAGGGTTAGGGTTAGGGTTCGGGCTAGGGTTAGGGTTAGGGGACGGGGACGGTTTAGGGTCCAGGTGAGGGTACGACAACGCTTTAGGGGGAGCGTACGTGTGAGGGCGCGGGTTAGTGTCAGCGTACGGGTTAGGATTAGGGGACGGGTGAGGGTCAGGCTTCGGGGCAGGGTTAGGGTTAGGGTTCGGGCTAGGGTTAGGGTTAGGGGACGGGGACGGTTTAGGGTCCAGGTGAGGGTACGACAACGCTTTAGGGGGAGCGTACGTGTGAGGGCGCGGGTTAGTGTCAGCGTACGGGTTAGGATTAGGGGACGGGTGAGGGTCAGGCTTCGGGGCAGGGTTAGGGTTAGGGTTCGGGCTAGGGTTAGGGTTAGGGGACGGGGACGGTTTAGGGTCCAGGTGAGAGTACGACAACGCTTTATGGGGAGTGTACGTGTGAGGGCGCGGGTTAGTGTCAGCGTACGGGTTAGGATTAGGGGACGGGTGAGGGTCAGGCTTCGGGGAAGGGTTAGGGTTAGGGTTCGGGCTAGGGTTAGGGTTAGGGGACGGGGACGGTTTAGGGTCCAGGTGAGGGTACGACAACGCTTCAGGGGGAGCGTACGTGTGAGGGCGCGGGTTAGTGTCAGCGTACGGGTTAGGATTAGGGGACGGGTGAGGGTCAGGCTTCGGGGCAGGGTTAGGGTTAGGGTTCGGGCTAGGGTTAGGGTTAGGGGACGGGGACGGTTTAGGGTCCAGGTGAGGGTACGACAACGCTTTAGGGGGAGCGTACGTGTGAGGGCGCGGGTTAGTGTCAGCGTACGGGTTAGGATTAGGGGACGGGTGAGGGTCAGGCTTCGGGGAAGGGTTAGGGTTAGGGTTCGGGCTAGGGTTAGGGTTAGGGGACGGGGACGGTTTAGGGTCCAGGTGAGGGTACGACAACGCTTTAGGGGGAGCGTACGTGTGAGGGCGCGGGTTAGTGTCAGCGTACGGGTTAGGATTAGGGGACGGGTGAGGGTCAGGCTTCGGGGAAGGGTTAGGGTTAGGGTTTGGGCTAGGGTTAGGGTTAGGGGACGGGGACGGTTTAGGGTCCAGCTGAGGGCACGACAACGCTTTAGGGGGAGCGTACGTGTGAGGGCGCGGGTTAGTGTCAGCGTACGGGTTAGGATTAGGGGACGGGTGAGGGTCAGGCTTCGGGGAAGGGTTAGGGTTAGGGTTCGGGCTAGGGTTAGGGTTAGGGGACGGGGACGGTTTAGGGTCCAGGTGAGGGTACGACAACGCTTTAGGGGGAGCGTACGTGTGAGGGCGCGGGTTAGTGTCAGCGTACGGGTTAGGATTAGGGGACGGGTGAGGGTCAGGCTTCGGGGAAGGGTTAGGGTTAGGGTTCGGGCTAGGGTTAGGGTTAGGGGACGGGGACGGTTTAGGGTCCAGGTGAGGGTACGACAACGCTTTAGGGGGAGCGTACGTGTGAGGGCGCGGGTTAGTGTCAGCGTACGGGTTAGGATTAGGGGACGGGTGAGGGTCAGGCTTCGGGGCAGGGTTAGGGTTAGGGTTCGGGCTAGGGTTAGGTTTAGGGGACGGGGACGGATTAGGGTCCAGGTGAGGGTACGACAACGCTTTAGGGGGAGCGTACGTGTGAGGGCGCGGGTTAGTGTCAGCGTACGGGTTAGGATTAGGGGACGGGTGAGGGTCAGGCTTCGGGGAAGGGTTAGGGTTAGGGTTCGGGCTAGGGTTAGGGTTAGGGGACGGGGACGGTTTAGGGTCCAGGTGAGGGTACGACAACGCTTTAGGGGGAGCGTACGTGTGAGGGCGCGGGTTAGTGTCAGCGTACGGGTTAGGATTAGGGGACGGGTGAGGGTCAGGCTTCGGGGAAGGGTTAGGGTTAGGGTTCGGGCTAGGGTTAGGGTTAGGGGACGGGGACGGTTTAGGGTCCAGGTGAGGGTACGACAACGCTTTAGGGGGAGCGTACGTGTGAGGGCGCGGGTTAGTGTCAGCGTACGGGTTAGGATTAGGGGACGGGTGAGGGTCAGGCTTCGGGGAAGGGTTAGGGTTAGGGTTCGGGCTAGGGTTAGGGTTAGGGGACGGGGACGGTTTAGGGTCCAGGTGAGGGTACGACAACGCTTTAGGGGGAGCGTACGTGTGAGGGCGCGGGTTAGTGTCAGCGTACGGGTTAGGATTAGGGGACGGGTGAGGGTCAGGCTTCGGGGAAGGGTTAGGGTTAGGGTTCGGGCTAGGGTTAGGGTTAGGGGACGGGGACGGTTTAGGGTCCAGGTGAGGGTACGACAACGCTTTAGGGGGAGCGTACGTGTGAGGGCGCGGGTTAGTGTCAGCGTACGGGTTAGGATTAGGGGACGGGTGAGGGTCAGGCTTCGGGGAAGGGTTAGGGTTAGGGTTCGGGCTAGGGTTAGGGTTAGGGGACGGGAACGGTTTAGGGTCCAGGTGAGGGTACGACAACGCTTTAGGGGGAGCGTACGTGTGAGGGCGCGGGTTAGTGTCAGCGTACGGGTTAGGATTAGGGGACGGGTGAGGGTCAGGCTTCGGGGAAGGGTTAGGGTTAGGGTTCGGGCTAGGGTTATGGTTAGGGGACGGGGACGGTTTAGGGTCCAGGTGAGGGTACGACAACGCTTTAGGGGGAGCGTACGTGTGAGGGCGCGGGTTAGTGTCAGCGTACGGGTTAGGATTAGGGGACGGGTGAGGGTCAGGCTTCGGGGAAGGGTTAGGGTTAGGGTTCGGGCTAGGGTTAGGGTTAGGGGACGGGGACGGTTTAGGGTCCAGGTGAGGGTACGACAACGCTTTAGGGGGAGCGTACGTGTGAGGGCGCGGGTTAGTGTCAGCGTACGGGTTAGGATTAGGGGACGGGTGAGGGTCAGGCTTCGGGGAAGGGTTAGGGTTAGGGTTCGGGCTAGGGTTAGGGTTAGGGGACGGGGACGGTTTAGGGTCCAGGTGAGGGTACGACAACGCTTTAGGGGGAGCGTACGTGTGAGGGCGCGGGTTAGTGTCAGCGTACGGGTTAGGATTAGGGGACGGGTGAGGGTCAGGCTTCGGGGAAGGGTTAGGGTTAGGGTTCGGGCTAGGGTTAGGGTTAGGGGACGGGGACGGTTTAGGGTCCAGGTGAGGGTACGACAACGCTTTAGGGGGAGCGTACGTGTGAGGGCGCGGGTTAGTGTCAGCGTACGGGTTAGGATTAGGGGACGGGTGAGGGTCAGGCTTCGGGGAAAGGTTAGGGTTACGGTTCGGGTTAGTGTTAGGGGACGGGGACGGTTTAGGGTCCAGGTGAGGGTACGACAACGCTTTAGGGGGAGCGTACGTGTGAGGGCGCGGGTTAGTGTCAGCGTACGGGTTAGGATTAGGGGACGGGTGAGGGTCAGGCTTAAGGGAAGTGTTAGGGTTAGGGTTCGGGCTAGGGTTAGGGTTAGGGGACGGGGACGGTTTAGGGTCCAGGTGAGGGTACGACAACGCTTTAGGGGGAGCGCACGTGTGAGGGCGCGGGTTAGTGTCAGCGTACGGGTTAGGATTAGGGGACGGGTGAGGGTCAGGCTTCGGGGAAGGGTTAGGGTTAGGGATCGGGCTAGGGTTAGGGTTCGGGCTAGGGTTAGGGTTAGGGGACGGGGACGGTTTAGGGTCCAGGTGAGGGTACGACAACGCTTTAGGGGGAGCGTACGTGTGAGGGCGCGGGTTAGTGTCAGCGTACGGGTTAGGATTAGGGGACGGGTGAGGGTCAGGCTTCGGGGCAGGGTTAGGGTTAGGGTTCGGGCTAGGGTTAGGGTTAGGGGACGGGGACGGTTTAGGGTCCAGGTGAGGGTACGACAACGCTTTAGGGGGAGCGTACGTGTGAGGGCGCGGGTTAGTGTCTGCGTACGGGTTAGGATTAGGGGACGGGTGAGGGTCAGGCTTCGGGGAAGGGTTAGGGTTAGGGTTCGGGCTAGGGTTAGGGTTAGGGGACGGGGACGGTTTAGGGTCCAGGTGAGGGTACGACAACGCTTTAGGGGGAGCGTACGTGTGAGGGCGCGGGTTAGTGTCAGCGTACGGGTTAGGATTAGGGGACGGGTGAGGGTCAGGCTTCGGGGAAGGGTTAGGGTTAGGGTTCGGGCTAGGGTTAGGGTTAGGGGACGGGGACGGTTTAGGGTCCAGGTGAGGGTACGACAACGCTTTAGGGGGAGCGTACGTGTGAGGGCGCGGGTTAGTGTCAGCGTACGGGTTAGGATTAGGGGACGGGTGAGGGTCAGGCTTCGGGGAAGGGTTAGGGTTAGGGTTCGGGCTAGGGTTAGGGTTAGGGGACGGGGACGGTTTAGGGTCCAGGTGAGGGTACGACAACGCTTTAGGGGGAGCGTACGTGTGAGGGCGCGGGTTAGTGTCAGCGTACGGGTTAGGATTAGGGGACGGGTGAGGGTCAGGCTTCGGGGAAGGGTTAGGGTTAAGGTTCGGGCTAGGGTTAGGGTTAGGGGACGGGGACGGTTTAGGGTCCAGGTGAGGGTACGACAACGCTTTAGGGGGAGCGTACGTGTGAGGGCGCGGGTTAGTGTCAGCGTACGGGTTAGGATTAGGGGACGGGTGAGGGTCAGGCTTCGGGGAAGGGTTAGGGTTAGGGTTCGGGCTAGGGTTAGGGTTAGGGGACGGGGACGGTTTAGGGTCCAGGTGAGGGTACGACAACGCTTTATGGGGAGCGTACGTGTGAGGGTGCGGGTTAGTGTCAGCGTACGGGTTAGGATTAGGGGACGGGTGAGGGTCAGGCTTCGGGGAAGGGTTAGGGTTAGGGCTCGGGCTAGGGTTAGGGTTAGGGGACGGGGACGGTTTAGGGTCCAGGTGAGGGTACGACAACGCTTTAGGGGGAGCGTACGTGTGAGGGCGCGGGTTAGTGTCATCGTACGGGTTAGGATTAGGGGACGGGTGAGGGTCAGGCTTCGGGGAAAGGTTAGGGTTAGGGTTCGGGTTAGGGTTAGGGGACGGGGACGGTTTAGGGTCCAGGTGAGGGTACGACAACGCTTTAGGGGGAGCGTACGTGTGAGGGCGCGGGTTAGTGTCAGCGTACGGGTTAGGATTAGGGGACGGGTGAGGGTCAGGCTTAAGGGAAGGGTTAGGGTTAGGGTTCGGGCTAGGGTTAGGGTTAGGGGACGGGGACGGTTTAGGGTCCAGGTGAGGGTACGACAACGCTTTAGGGGGAGCGTACGTGTGAGGGCGCGGGTTAGTGTCAGCGTACGGGTTAGGATTAGGGGACGGGTGAGGGTCAGGCTTCGGGGAAGTGTTAGGGTTAGGGTTCGGGCTAGGGTTAGGGTTAGGGGACGGGGACGGTTTAGGGTCCAGGTGAGGGTACGACAACGCTTTAGGGGGAGCGTACGTGTGAGGGCGCGGGTTAGTGTCAGCGTACGGGTTAGGATTAGGGGACGGGTGAGGGTCAGGCTTCGGGGAAGTGTTAGGGTTAGGGTTCGGGCTAGGGTTAGGGTTAGGGGACGGGGACGGGGACGGTTTAGGGTCCAGGTGAGGGTACGACAACGCTTTAGGGGGAGCGTACGTGTGAGGGCGCGGGTTAGTGTCAGCGTACGGGTTAGGATTAGGGGACGGGTGAGGGTCAGGCTTCGGGGAAGTGTTAGGGTTAGGGTTCGGGCTAGGGTTAGGGTTAGGGGACGGGGACGGGTTAGGGTCCAGGTGAGGGTACGACAACGATTTAGGGGGAGCGTACGTGTGAGGGCGCGGGTTAGTGTCAGCGTACGGGTTAGGATTAGGGGACGGGTGAGGGTCAGGCTTCGGGGCAGGGTTAGGGTTAGGGTTCGGGCTAGGGTTAGGATTAGGGGACGGGGACGGTTTAGGGTCCAGGTGAGGGTACGACAACGCTTTAGGGGGAGCGTACGTGTGAGGGCGCGGGTTAGTGTCAGCGTACGTGTTAGGATTAGGGGACGGGTGAGGGTCAGGCTTCGGGGAAGGGTTAGGGTTAGGGTTCGGGCTAGGGTTAGGGTTAGGGGACGGGGACGGTTTAGGGTCCAGGTGAGGGTACGACAACGCTTTAGGGGGAGCGTACGTGTGAGGGCGCGGGTTAGTGTCAGCGTACGGGTTAGGATTAGGGGACGGGTGAGGGTCAGGCTTCGGGGAAGGGTTAGGGTTAGGGTTCGGGCTAGGGTTAGGGTTAGGGGACGGGGACGGTTTAGGGTCCAGGTGAGGGTACGACAACGCTTTAGGGGGAGCGTACGTGTGAGGGCGCGGGTTAGTGTCAGCGTACGGGTTAGGATTAGGGGACGGGTGAGGGTCAGGCTTAAGGGAAGTGTTAGGGTTAGGGTTCGGGCTAGGGTTAGGGTTAGGGGACGGGGACGGTTTAGGGTCCAGGTGAGGGTACGACAACGCTTTAGGGGGAGCGTACGTGTGAGGGCGCGGGTTAGTGTCAGCGTACGGGTTAGGATTAGGGGACGGGTGAGGGTCAGGCTTCGGGGAAGGGTTAGGGTTAGGGTTCGGGCTAGGGTTAGGGTTAGGGGACGGGGACGGTTTAGGGTCCAGGTGAGGGTACGACAACGCTTTAGGGGGAGCGTACGTGTGAGGGCGCGGGTTAGTGTCAGCGTACGGGTTAGGATTAGGGGACGGGTGAGGGTCAGGCTTCGGGGAAGGGTTAGGGTTAGGGTTCGGGCTAGGGTTAGGGTTAGGGGACGGGGACGGTTTAGGGTCCAGGTGAGGGTACGACAACGCTTTAGGGGGAGCGTACGTGTGAGGGCGCGGGTTAGTGTCAGCGTACGGGTTAGGATTAGGGGACGGGTGAGGGTCAGGCTTCGGGGAAGGGTTAGGGTTAGCGTTCGGGCTAGGGTTAGGGTTAGGGGACGGGGACGGTTTAGGGTCCAGGTGAGGGTACGACAACGCTTTAGGGGGAGCGTACGTGTGAGGGCGCGGGTTAGTGTCAGCGTACGGGTTAGGATTAGGGGACGGGTGAGGGTCAGGCTTCGGGGAAAGGTTAGGGTTAGGGTTCGGGTTAGGGTTAGGGGACGGGGACGGTTTAGGGTCCAGGTGAGGGTACGACAACGCTTTAGGGGGAGCGTACGTGTGAGGGCGCGGGTTAGTGTCAGCGTACGGGTTAGGATTAGGGGACGGGTGAGGGTCAGGCTTAAGGGAAGGGTTAGGGTTAGGGTTCGGGCTAGGGTTAGGGTTAGGGGACGGGGACGGTTTAGGGTCCAGGTGAGGGTACGACAACGCTTTAGGGGGAGCGTACGTGTGAGGGCGCGGGTTAGTGTCAGCGTACGGGTTAGGATTAGGGGACGGGTGAGGGTCAGGCTTCGGGGAAGGGTTAGGGTTAGGGTTCAGGCTAGGGTTAGGGTTAGGGGACGGGGACGGTTTAGGGTCCAGGTGAGGGTACGACAACGCTTTAGGGGGAGCGTACGTGTGAGGGCGCGGGTTAGTGTCAGCGTACGGGTTAGGATTAGGGGACGGGTGAGGGTCAGGCTTCGGGGAAGGGTTAGGGTTAGGGTTCGGGCTAGGGTTACGGTTAGGGGACGGGGACGGTTTAGGGTCCAGGTGAGGGTATGACAACGCTTTAGGGGGAGCGTACGTGTGAGGGCGCGGGTTAGTGTCAGCGTACGGGTTAGGATTAGGGGACGGGTGAGGGTCAGGCTTCGGGGAAGGGTTAGGGTTAGGGTTCGGGCTAGGGTTAGTGTTAGGGGACGGGGACGGGGACGGTTTAGGGTCCAGGCGAGGGTACGACAACGCTTTAGGGGGAGCGTACGTGTGAGGGCGCGGGTTAGTGTCAGCGTACGGGTTAGGATTAGGGGACGGGTGAGGGTCAGGCTTCGGGGAAGGGTTAGGGTTAGGGTTCGGGCTAGGGTTAGGGTTAGGGGACGGGGACGGGTTAGGGTCCAGGTGAGGGTACGACAACGATTTAGGGGTTGCGTACGTGTGAGGGCGCGGGTTAGTGTCAGCGTACGGGTTAGGATTAGGGGACGGGTGAGGGTCAGGCTTCGGGGCAGGGTTAGGGTTAGGGTTCGGGCTAGGGTTAGGATTAGGGGACGGGGACGGTTTAGGGTCCAGGTGAGGGTACGACAACGCTTTAGGGGGAGCGTACGTGTGAGGGCGCGGGTTAGTGTCAGCGTACGGGTTAGGATTAGGGGACGGGTGAGGGTCAGGCTTCGGGGAAGGGTTAGGGTTAGGGTTCGGGCTAGGGTTAGGGTTAGGGGACGGGGACGGTTTAGGGTCCAGGTGAGGGTACGACAACGCTTTAGGGGGTGCGTACGTGTGAGGGCGCGGGTTAGTGTCAGCGTACGGGTTAGGATTAGGGGACGGGTGAGGGTCAGGCTTCGGGGAAGTGTTAGGGTTAGGGTTTGGGCTAGGGTTAGGGTTAGGGGACGGGGACGGTTTAGGGTCCAGGTGAGGGTACGACAACGCTTTGGGGGAGCGTACGTGTGAGGGCGCGGGTTAGTGTCAGCGTACGGGTTAGGATTAGGGGACGGGTGAGGGTCAGGCTTCGGGGAAGGGTTAGGGTTAGGGTTCGGGCTAGGGTTAGGGTTAGGGGACGGGGACGGTTTAGGGTCCAGGTGAGGGTACGACAACGCTTTAGGGGGAGCGTACGTGTGACGGCCCGGGTTAGTGTCAGCGTACGGGTTAGGATTAGGGGACGGGTGAGGGTCAGGCTTCGGGGAAGGGTTAGGGTTAGGGTTCGGGCTAGGGTTAGGGTTAGGGGACGGGGACGGTTTAGGGTCCAGGTGAGGGTACGACAACGCTTTAGGGGGAGCGTACGTGTGAGGGCGCGGGTTAGTGTCAGCGTACGGGTTAGGATTAGGGGACGGGTGAGGGTCAGGCTTCGGGGAAGGGTTAGGGTTAGGGTTCGGGCTAGGGTTAGGGTTAGGGGACGGGGACGGGTTAGGGTCCAGGTGAGGGTACGACAACGCTTTAGGGGGAGCGTACGTGTGAGGGCGCGGGTTAGTGTCAGCGTACGGGTTAGGATTAGGGGACGTGTGAGGGTCAGGCTTCGGGGAAGGGTTAGGGTTAGGGTTCGGGCTAGGGTTAGGGTTAGGGGACGGGGACGGGTTAGGGTCCAGGTGAGGGTACGACAACGCTTTAGGGGGAGCGTACGTGTGAGGGTGCGGGTTAGTGTCAGCGTACGGGTTAGGATTAGGGGACGGGTGAGGGTCAGGCTTCGGGGAAGGGTTAGGGTTAGGGTTCGGGCTAGGGTTAGGGTTAGGGGACGGGGACGGTTTAGGGTCCAGGTGAGGGTACGACAATGCTTTAGGGGGAGCGTACGTGTGAGGTCGCGGGTTAGTGTCAGCGTACGGGTTAGGATTAGGGGACGGGTGAGGGTCAGGCTTCGGGGAAGTGTTAGGGTTAGGGTTCGGGCTAGGGTTAGGGTTAGGGGACGGGGACGGGGACGGTTTAGGGTCCAGGTGAGGGTACGACAACGCTTTAGGGGGAGCGTACGTGTGAGGGCGCGGGTTAGTGTCAGCGTACGGGTTAGGATTAGGGGACGGGTGAGGGTCAGGCTTCGGGGAAGTGTTAGGGTTAGGGTTCGGGCTAGGGTTAGGGTTAGGGGACGGGGACGGGTTAGGGTCCAGGTGAGGGTACGACAACGATTTAGGGGGAGCGTACGTGTGAGGGCGCGGGTTAGTGTCAGCGTACGGGTTAGGATTAGGGGACGGGTGAGGGTCAGGCTTCGGGGCAGGGTTAGGGTTAGGGTTCGGGCTAGGGTTAGGATTAGGGGACGGGGACGGTTTAGGGTCCAGGTGAGGGTACGACAACGCTTTAGGGGGAGCGTACGTGTGAGGGCGCGGGTTAGTGTCAGCGTACGTGTTAGGATTAGGGGACGGGTGAGGGTCAGGCTTCGGGGAAGGGTTAGGGTTAGGGTTCGGGCTAGGGTTAGGGTTAGGGGACGGGGACGGTTTAGGGTCCAGGTGAGGGTACGACAACGCTTTAGGGGGAGCGTACGTGTGAGGGCGCGGGTTAGTGTCAGCGTACGGGTTAGGATTAGGGTACGGGTGAGGGTCAGGCTTCGGGGAAGGGTTAGGGTTAGGGTTCGGGCTAGGGTTAGGGTTAGGGGACGGGGACGGTTTAGGGTCCAGGTGAGGGTACGACAACGCTTTAGGGGGAGCGTACGTGTGAGGGCGCGGGTTAGTGTCAGCGTACGGGTTAGGATTAGGGGACGGGTGAGGGTCAGGCTTAAGGGAAGTGTTAGGGTTAGGGTTCGGGCTAGGGTTAGGGTTAGGGGACGGGGACGGTTTAGGGTCCAGGTGAGGGTACGACAACGCTTTAGGGGGAGCGTACGTGTGAGGGCGCGGGTTAGTGTCAGCGTACGGGTTAGGATTAGGGGACGGGTGAGGGTCAGGCTTAAGGGAAGGGTTAGGGTTAGGGTTCGGGCTAGGGTTAGGGTTAGGGGACGGGGACGGTTTAGGGTCCAGGTGAGGGTACGACAACGCTTTAGGGGGAGCGTACGTGTGAGGGCGCGGGTTAGTGTCAGCGTACGGGTTAGGATTAGGGGACGGGTGAGGGTCAGGCTTCGGGGAAGGGTTAGGGTTAGGGTTCGGGCTAGGGTTAGGGTTAGGGGACGGGGACGGTTTAGGGTCCAGGTGAGGGTACGACAACGCTTTAGGGGGAGCGTACGTGTAAGGGCGCGGGTTAGTGTCAGCGTACGGGTTAGGATTAGGGGACGGGTGAGGGTCAGGCTTCGGGGAAGGGTTAGGGTTAGGGTTCGGGCTCGGGTTACGGTTAGGGGACGGGGACGGTTTAGGGTCCAGGTGAGGGTATGACAACGCTTTAGGGGGAGCGTACGTGTGAGGGCGCGGGTTAATGTCAGCGTACGGGTTAGGATTAGGGGACGGGTGAGGGTCAGGCTTCGGGGAAGGGTTAGGGTTAGGGTTCGGGCTAGGGTTAGTGTTAGGGGACGGGGACGGGGACGGTTTAGGGTCCAGGCGAGGGTACGACAACGCTTTAGGGGGAGCGTACGTGTGAGGGCGCGGGTTAGTGTCAGCGTACGGGTTAGGATTAGGGGACGGGTGAGGGTCAGGCTTCGGGGCAGGGTTAGGGTTAGGGTTCGGGCTAGGGTTAGGTTTAGGGGACGGGGACGGGTTAGGGTCCAGGTGAGGGTACGACAACGCTTTAGGGGGAGCGTACGTGTGAGGGCGCGGGTTAGTGTCAGCGTACGGGTTAGGATTAGGGGACGGGTGAGGGTCAGGCTTCGGGGCAGGGTTAGGGTTAGGGTTCGGGCTAGGGTTAGGGTTAGGGGACGGGGACGGTTTAGGGTCCAGGTGAGGGTACGACAACGCTTTAGGGGGAGCGTACGTGTGAGGGCGCGGGTTAGTGTCAGCGTACGGGTTAGGATTAGGGGACGGGTGAGGGTCAGGCTTCGGGGAATGGTTAGGGTTAGGGTTCGGGCTAGGGTTAGGGTTAGGGGACGGGGACGGTTTAGGGTCCAGGTGAGGGTACGACAACGCTTTAGGGGGAGCGTACGTGTGAGGGCGCGGGTTAGTGTCAGCGTACGGGTTAGGATTAGGGGACGGGTGAGGGTCAGGCTTCGGGGAAGGGTTAGGGTTAGGGTTCGGGCTAGGGTTAGGGTTAGGGGACGGGGACGGTTTAGGTTCCAGGTGAGGGTACGACAACGCTTTAGGGGGAGCGTACATGTGAGGGCGCGGGTTAGTGTCAGCGTACGGGTTAGGATTAGGGGACGGGTGAGGGTCAGGCTTCGGGGAAGGGTTAGGGTTAGGGTTCGGGCTAGGGTTAGGGTTAGGGGACGGGGACGGTTTAGGGTCCAGGTGAGGGTACGACAACGCTTTAGGGGGAGCGTACGTGTGAGGGCGCGGGTTAGTGTCAGCGTACGGGTTAGGATTAGGGGACGGGTGAGGGTCAGGCTTCGGGGAAGAGTTAGGGTTAGGGTTTGGGCTAGGGTTAGGGTTAGGGGACGGGGACGGTTTAGGGTCCAGGTGAGGGTACGACAACGCTTTAGTGGGAGCGTACGTGTGAGGGCGCGGGTTAGTGTCAGCGTACGGGTTAGGATTAGGGGACGGGTGAGGGTCAGGCTTCGGGGAAGGGTTAGGGTTAGGGTTCGGGCTAGGGTTAGGGTTAGGGGACGGGGACGGTTTAGGGTCCAGGTGAGGGTACGACAACGCTTTAGGGGGAGCGTACGTGTGAGGGCGCGGGTTAGTGTCAGCGTACGGGTTAGGATTAGGGGACGGGTGAGGGTCAGGCTTCGGGGAAGGGTTAGGGTTAGGGTTCGGGCTAGGGTTAGGGTTAGGGGACGGGGACGGTTTAGGTTCCAGGTGAGGGTACGACAACGCTTTAGGGGGAGCGTACATGTGAGGGCGCGGGTTAGTGTCAGCGTACGGGTTAGGATTAGGGGACGGGTGAGGGTCAGGCTTCGGGGAAGGGTTAGGGTTAGGGTTCGGGCTAGGGTTAGGGTTAGGGGACGGGGACGGTTTAGGGTCCAGGTGAGGGTACGACAACGCTTTAGGGGGAGCGTACGTGTGAGGGCGCGGGTTAGTGTCAGCGTACGGGTTAGGATTAGGGGACGGGTGAGGGTCAGGCTTCGGGGAAGAGTTAGGGTTAGGGTTTGGGCTAGGGTTAGGGTTAGGGGACGGGGACGGTTTAGGGTCCAGGTGAGGGTACGACAACGCTTTAGGGGGAGCGTACGTGTGAGGGCGCGGGTTAGTGTCAGCGTACGGGTTAGGATTAGGGGACGGGTGAGGGTCAGGCTTCGGGGAAGGGTTAGGGTTAGGGTTCGGGCTAGGGTTAGGGTTAGGGGACGGGGACGGTTTAGGGTCCAGGTGAGGGTACGCCAACGCTTTAGGGGGAGCGTACGTGTGAGGGCGCGGGTTAGTGTCAGCGTACGGGTTAGGATTAGGGGACGGGTGAGGGTCAGGCTTCGGGGAAGGGTTAGGGTTAGGGTTCGGGCTAGGGTTAGGGTTAGGGGACGGGGACGGTTTAGGGTCCAGGTGAGGGTACGACAACGCTTTAGGGGGAGCGTACGTGTGAGGGCGCGGGTTAGTGTCAGCGTACGGGTTAGGATTATGGGACGGGTGAGGGTCAGGCTTCGGGGAAAGGTTAGGGTTAGGGTTCGGGTTAGGGTTAGGGGACGGGGACGGTTTAGGGTCCAGGTGAGGGTACGACAACGCTTTAGGGGGAGCGTACGTGTGAGGGCGCGGGTTAGTGTCAGCGTACGGGTTAGGATTAGGGGACGGGTGAGGGTCAGGCTTAAGGGAAGGGTTAGGGTTAGGGTTCGGGCTAGGGTTAGGGTTAGGGGACGGGGACGGTTTAGGGTCCAGGTGAGGGTACGACAACGCTTTAGGGGGAGCGTACGTGTGAGGGCACGGGTTAGTGTCAGCGTACGGGTTAGGATTAGGGGACGGGTGAGGGTCAGGCTTCGGGGAAGGGTTAGGGTTAGGGTTCGGGCTAGGGTTAGGGTTAGGGGACGGGGACGGTTTAGGGTCCAGGTGAGGGTACGACAACGCTTTAGGGGGAGCGTACGTGTGAGGGCGCGGGTTAGTGTCAGCGTACGGGTTAGGATTAGGGGACGGGTGAGGGTCAGGCTTCGGGGAAGGGTTAGGGTTAGGGTTCGGGCTAGGGTTAGGGTTAGGGGACGGGGACGGTTTAGGGTCCAGGTGAGGGTATGACAACGCTTTAGGGGGAGCGTACGTGTGAGGGCGCGGGTTAGTGTCAGCGTACGGGTTAGGATTAGGGGACGGGTGAGGGTCAGGCTTCGGGGAAGGGTTAGGGTTAGGGTTCGGGCTAGGGTTAGGGTTAGGGGACGGGGACGGGGACGGTTTAGGGTCCAGGTGAGGGTACGACAACGCTTTAGGGGGAGCGTACGTGTGAGGGCGCGGGTTAGTGTCAGCGTACGGGTTAGGATTAGGGGACGGGTGAGGGTCAGGCTTCGGGGAAGGGTTAGGGTTAGGGTTCGGGCTAGGGTTAGGGTTAGGGGACGGGGACGGGTTAGGGTCCAGGTGAGGGTACGACAACGATTTAGGGGGAGCGTACGTGTGAGGGCGCGGGTTAGTGTCAGCGTACGGGTTAGGATTAGGGGACGGATGAGGGTCAGGCTTCGGGGCAGGGTTAGGGTTAGGGTTCGGGCTAGGGTTAGGGTTAGGGGACGGGGACGGTTTAGGGTCCAGGTGAGGGTACGACAACGCTTTAGGGGGAGCGTACGTGTGAGGGCGCGGGTTAGTGTCAGCGTACGGGTTAGGATTAGGGGACGGGTGAGGGTCAGGCTTCGGGGAAGGGTTAGGGTTAGGGTTCGGGCTAGGGTTAGGGTTAGGGGACGGGGACGGTTTAGTGTCCAGGTGAGGGTACGACAACGCTTTAGGGGGTGCGTACGTGTGAGGGCGCGGGTTAGTGTCAGCGTACGGGTTAGGATTAGGGGACGGGTGAGGGTCAGGCTTCGGGGAAGTGTTAGGGTTAGGGTTTGGGCTAGGGTTAGGGTTAGGGGACAGGGACGGTTTAGGGTCCAGGTGAGGGTACGACAACGCTTTAGGGGGAGCGTACGTGTGAGGGCGCGGGTTAGTGTCAGCGTACGGGTTAGGATTAGGGGACGGGTGAGGGTCAGGCTTCGGGGAAGGGTTAGGGTTAGGGTTCGGGCTAGGGTTAGGGTTAGGGGACGGGGACGGTTTAGGGTCCAGGTGAGGGTACGACAACGCTTTAGGGGGAGCGTACGTGTGAGGGCGCGGGTTAGTGTCAGCGTACGGGTTAGGATTAGGGGACGGGTGAGGGTCAGGCTTCGGGGAAGGGTTAGGGTTAGGGTTCGGGCTAGGGTTAGGGTTAGGGGACGGGGACGGTTTAGGGTCCAGGTGAGGGTACGACAACGCTTTAGGGGGAGCGTACGTGTGAGGGCGCGGGTTAGTGTCAGCGTACGGGTTAGGATTAGGGGACGGGTGAGGGTCAGGCTTCGGGGAAGGGTTAGGGTTAGGGTTCGGGCTAGGGTTAGGGTTAGGGGACGGGGACGGTTTAGGGTCCAGGTGAGGGTACGACAACGCTTTAGGGGGAGCGTACGTGTGAGGGTGCGGGTTAGTGTCAGCGTACGGGTTAGGATTAGGGGACGGGTGAGGGTCAGGCTTCAGGGAAGGGTTACGGTTAGGGTTCGGGCTAGGGTTAGGGTTAGAGGACGGGGACGGTTTAGGGTCCAGGTGAGGGTACGACAACGCTTTAGGGGGAGCGTACGTGTGAGGGTGCGGGTTAGTGTCAGCGTACGGGTTAGGATTAGGGGACGGGTGAGGGTCAGGCTTCGGGGAAGGGTTAGGGTTAGGGTTCGGGCTAGGGTTAGGGTTAGGGGACGGGGACGGTTTAGGGTCCAGGTGAGGGTACGACAACGCTTTAGGGGGAGCGTACGTGTGAGGGCGCGGGTTAGTGTCAGCGTACGGGTTAGGATTAGGGGACGGGTGAGGGTCAGGCTTCGGGGAAGGGTTAGGGTTAGGGTTCGGGCTAGGGTTAGGGTTAGGGGACGGGGACGGTTTAGGGTCCAGGTGAGGGTACGACAACGCTTTAGGGGGAGCGTACGTGTGAGGGCCCGGGTTAGTGTCAGCGTTCGGGTTAGGATTAGGGGACGGGTGAGGGTCAGGCTTCGGGGAAGGGTTAGGGTTAGGGTTCGGGCTAGGGTTAGGGTTAGGGGACGGGGACGGTTTAGGGTCCAGGTGAGGGTACGACAACGCTTTAGGGGGAGCGTACGTGTGAGGGTGCGGGTTAGTGTCAGCGTACGGGTTAGGATTAGGGGACGGGTGAGGGTCAGGCTTCAGGGAAGGGTTAGGGTTAGGGTTCGGGCTAGGGTTAGGGTTAGAGGACGGGGACGGTTTAGGGTCCAGGTGAGGGTACGACAACGCTTTAGGGGGAGCGTACGTGTGAGGGCGCGGGTTAGTGTCAGCGTACGGGTTAGGATTAGGGGACGGGTGAGGGTCAGGCTTCGGGGAAGGGTTAGGGTTAGGGTTCGGGCTAGGGTTAGGGTTAGGGGACGGGGACGGTTTAGGGTCCAGGTGAGGGTACGACAACGCTTTAGGGGGAGCGTACGTGTGAGGGCGCGGGTTAGTGTCAGCGTTCGGGTTAGGATTAGGGGACGGGTGAGTGTCAGGCTTCGGGGAAGGGTTAGGGTTAGGGTTCGGGCTAGGGTTAGGGTTAGGGGACGGGGACGGTTTAGGGTCCAGGTGAGGGTACGACAACGCTTTAGGGGGAGCGTACGTGTGAGGGCCCGGGTTAGTGTCAGCGTACGGGTTAGGATTAGGGGACGGGTGAGGGTCAGGCTTCGGGGAAGGGTTAGGGTTAGGGTTCGGGCTAGGGTTAGGGTTAGGGGACGGGGACGGTTTAGGGTCCAGGTGAGGGTACGACAACGCTTTAGGGGGATCGTACGTGTGAGGGCGCGGGTTAGTGTCAGCGTACGGGTTAGGATTAGGGGACGGGTGAGGGTCAGGCTTCGGGGAAGGGTTAGGGTTAGGGTTCGGGCTAGGGTTAGGGTTAGGGGACGGGGACGGTTTAGGGTCCAGGTGAGGGTACGACAACGCTTTAGGGGGAGCGTACGTGTGAGGGCGCGGGTTAGTGTCAGCGTACGGGTTAGGATTAGGGGACGGGTGAGGGTCAGGCTTCGGGGAAGGGTTAGGGTTAGGGTTCGGGCTAGGGTTAGGGTTAGGGGACGGGGACGGTTTAGGGTCCAGGTGAGGGTACGACAACGCTTTAGGGGGAGCGTACGTGTGAGGGCGCGGGTTAGTGTCAGCGTACGGGTTAGGATTAGGGGACGGGTGAGGGTCAGGCTTCGGGGAAGGGTTAGGGTTAGGGTTCGGGCTAGGGTTAGGGTTAGGGGACGGGGACGGTTTAGGGTCCAGGTGAGGGTACGACAACGCTTTAGGGGGAGCGTACGTGTGAGGGCGCGGGTTAGTGTCAGCGTACGGGTTAGGATTAGGGGACGGGTGAGGGTCAGGTTTCGGGGAAGGGTTAGGGTTAGGGTTCGGGCTAGGGTTAGGGTTAGGGGACGGGGACGGTTTAGGGTCCAGGTGAGGGTACGACAACGCTTTAGGGGGAGCGTACGTGTGAGGGCGCGGGTTAGTGTCAGCGTACGGGTTAGGATTAGGGGACGGGTGAGGGTCAGGCTTCGGGGAAGGGTTAGGGTTAGGGTTCGGGCTAGGGTTAGGGTTAGGGGACGGGGACGGTTTAGGGTCCAGGTGAGGGTACGACAACGCTTTAGGGGGAGCGTACGTGTGAGGGCGCGGGTTAGTGTCAGCGTACGGGTTAGGATTAGGGGACGGGTGAGGGTCAGGCTTCGGGGAAGGGTTAGGGTTAGGGTTCGGGCTAGGGTTAGGGTTAGGGGACGGGGACGGTTTAGGGTCCAGGTGAGGGTACGACAACGCTTTAGGGGGAGCGTACGTGTGACGGCCCGGGTTAGTGTCAGCGTACGGGTTAGGATTAGGGGACGGGTGAGGGTCAGGCTTCGGGGAAGGGTTAGGGTTAGGGTTCGGGCTAGGGTTAGGGTTAGGGGACAGGGACGGTTTAGGGTCCAGGTGAGGGTACGACAACGCTTTAGGGGGAGCGTACGTGTGAGGGCGCGGGTTAGTGTCAGCGTACGGGTTAGGATTAGGGGACGGGTGAGGGTCAGGCTTCGGGGAAGGGTTAGGGTTAGGGTTCGGGCTAGGGTTAGGGTTAGGGGATGGGGACGGGTTAGGGTCCAGGTGAGGGTACGACAACGCTTTAGGGGGAGCGTACGTGTGAGGGCCCGGGTTAGTGTCAGCGTACGGGTTAGGATTAGGGGACGGGTGAGGGTCAGGCTTCGGGGAAGGGTTAGGGTTAGGGCTCGGGCTAGGGTTAGGGTTAGGGGACGGGGACGGTTTAGGGTCCAGGTGAGGGTACGACAACGCTTTAGGGGGAGCGTACGTGTGAGGGCGCGGGTTAGTGTCAGCGTACGGGTTAGGATTAGGGGACGGGTGAGGGTCAGGCTTCGGGGAAGGGTTAGGGTTAGGGTTCGGGCTAGGGTTAGGGTTAGGGGACGGGGACGGTTTAGGGTCCAGGTGAGGGTACGACAACGCTTTAGGGGGAGCGTACGTGTGAGGGCGCGGGTTAGTGTCAGCGTACGGGTTAGGATTAGGGGACGGGTGAGGGTCAGGCTTCGGGGAAGGGTTAGGGTTAGGGTTCGGGCTAGGGTTAGGGTTAGGGGACGGGGACGGTTTAGGGTCCAGGTGAGGGTACGACAACGCTTTAGGGGGAGCGTACGTGTGAGGGTGCGGGTTAGTGTCAGCGTACGGGTTAGGATTAGGGGACGGGTGAGGGTCAGGCTTCGGGGAAGGGTTAGGGTTAGGGTTCGGGCTAGGGTTAGGGTTAGGGGACGGGGACGGTTTAGGGTCCAGGTGAGGGTACGCCAACGCTTTAGGGGGAGCGTACGTGTGAGGGCGCGGGTTAGTGTCAGCGTACGGGTTAGGATTAGGGGACGGGTGAGGGTCAGGCTTCGGGGAAGGGTTAGGGTTAGGGTTCGGGCTAGGGTTAGGGTTAGGGGACGGGGACGGTTTAGGGTCCAGGTGAGGGTACGACAACGCTTTAGGGGGAGCGTACGTGTGAGGGCCCGGGTTAGTGTCAGCGTTCGGGTTAGGATTAGGGGACGGGTGAGGGTCAGGCTTCGGGGAAGGGTTAGGGTTAGGGTTCGGGCTAGGGTTAGGGTTAGGGGACGGGGACGGTTTAGGGTCCATGTGAGGGTACGACAACGCTTTAGGGGGAGCGTACGTGTGAGGGCCCGGGTTAGTGTCAGCGTTCGGGTTAGGATTAGGGGACGGGTGAGGGTCAGGCTTCGGGGAAGGGTTAGGGTTAGGGTTCGGGCTAGGGTTAGGGTTAGGGGACGGGGACGGTTTAGGGTCCAGGTGAGGGTACGACAACGCTTTAGGGGGAGCGTACGTGTGAGGGCGCGTGTTAGTGTCAGCGTACGGGTTAGGATTAGGGGACGGGTGAGGGTCAGGCTTCGGGGAAGGGTTAGGGTTAGGGTTCGGGCTAGGGTTAGGGTTAGGGGACGGGGACGGTTTAGGGTCCAGGTGAGGGTACGACAACGCTTTAGGGGGATCGTACGTGTGAGGGCGCGGGTTAGTGTCAGCGTACGGGTTAGGATTAGGGGACGGGTGAGGGTCAGGCTTCGGGGAAGGGTTAGGGTTAGGGTTCGGGCTAGGGTTAGGGTTAGGGGACGGGGACGGTTTAGGGTCCAGGTGAGGGTACGACAACGCTTTAGGGGGAGCGTACGTGTGAGGGCGCGGGTTAGTGTCAGCGTACGGGTTAGGATTAGGGGACGGGTGAGGGTCAGGCTTCGGGGAAGGGTTAGGGTTAGGGTTCGGGCTAGGGTTAGGGTTAGGGTACGGGGAAGGTTTAGGGTCCAGGTGAGGGTACGACAACGCTTTAGGGGGAGCGTACGTGTGAGGGCGCGGGTTAGTGTCAGCGTACGGGTTAGGATTAGGGGACGGGTGAGGGTCAGGCTTCGGGGAAGGGTTAGGGTTAGGGTTCGGGCTAGGGTTAGGGTTAGGGGACGGGGACGGTTTAGGGTCCAGGTGAGGGTACGACAACGCTTTAGGGGGAGCGTACGTGTGAGGGCGCGGGTTAGTGTCAGCGTACGGGTTAGGATTAGGGGACGGGTGAGGGTCAGGTTTCGGGGAAGGGTTAGGGTTAGGGTTCGGGCTAGGGTTAGGGTTAGGGGACGGGGACGGTTTAGGGTCCAGGTGAGGGTACGACAACGCTTTAGGGGGAGCGTACGTGTGAGGGCGCGGGTTAGTGTCAGCGTACGGGTTAGGATTAGGGGACGGGTGAGGGTCAGGCTTCGGGGAAGGGTTAGGGTTAGGGTTCGGGCTAGGGTTAGGGTTAGGGGACGGGGACGGTTTAGGGTCCAGGTGAGGGTACGACAACGCTTTAGGGGGAGCGTACGTGTGAGGGCGCGGGTTAGTGTCAGCGTACGGGTTAGGATTAGGGGACGGGTGAGGGTCAGGCTTCGGGGCAGGGTTAGGGTTAGGGTTCGGGCTAGGGTTAGGGTTAGGGGACGGGGACGGTTTAGGGTCCAGGTGAGGGTACGACAACGCTTTAGGGGGAGCGTACGTGTGACGGCCCGGGTTAGTGTCAGCGTACGGGTTAGGATTAGGGGACGGGTGAGGGTCAGGCTTCGGGGAAGGGTTAGGGTTAGGGTTCGGGCTAGGGTTAGGGTTAGGGGACAGGGACGGTTTAGGGTCCAGGTGAGGGTACGACAACGCTTTAGGGGGAGCGTACGTGTGAGGGCACGGGTTAGTGTCAGCGTACGGGTTAGGATTAGGGGACGGGTGAGGGTCAGGCTTCGGGGAAGGGTTAGGGTTAGGGTTCGGGCTAGGGTTAGGGTTAGGGGACGGGGACGGGTTAGGGTCCAGGTGAGGGTACGACAACGCTTTAGGGGGAGCGTACGTGTGAGGGCCCGGGTTAGTGTCAGCGTACGGGTTAGGATTAGGGGACGGGTGAGGGTCAGGCTTCGGGGAAGGGTTAGGGTTAGGGTTCGGGCTAGGGTTAGGGTTAGGGGACGGGGACGGTTTAGGGTCCAGGTGAGGGTACGACAACGCTTTAGGGGGAGCGTACGTGTGAGGGCGCGGGTTAGTGTCAGCGTACGGGTTAGGATTAGGGGACGGGTGAGGGTCAGGCTTCGGGGAAGGGCTAGGGTTAGGGTTCGGGCTAGGGTTAGGGTTAGGGGACGGGGACGGTTTAGGGTCCAGGTGAGGGTACGACAACGCTTTAGGGGGAGCGTACGTGTGAGGGCGCGGGTTAGTGTCAGCGTACGGGTTAGGATTAGGGGACGGGTGAGGGTCAGGCTTCGGGGAAGGGTTAGGGTTAGGGTTCGGGCTAGGGTTAGGGTTAGGGGACGGGGACGGTTTAGGGTCCAGGTGAGGGTACGACAACGCTTTAGGGGGAGCGTACGTGTGAGGGTGCGGGTTAGTGTCAGCGTACGGGTTAGGATTAGGGGACGGGTGAGGGTCAGGCTTCAGGGAAGGGTTAGGGTTAGGGTTCGGGCTAGGGTTAGGGTTAGAGGACGGGGACGGTTTAGGGTCCAGGTGAGGGTACGACAACGCTTTAGGGGGAGCGTACGTGTGAGGGCGCGGGTTAGTGTCAGCGTACGGGTTAGGATTAGGGGACGGGTGAGGGTCAGGCTTCGGGGAAGGGTTAGGGTTAGGGTTCGGGCTAGGGTTAGGGTTAGGGGACGGGGACGGTTTAGGGTCCAGGTGAGGGTACGACAACGCTTTAGGGGGAGCGTACGTGTGAGGGCCCGGGTTAGTGTCAGCGTTCGGGTTAGGATTAGGGGACGGGTGAGGGTCAGGCTTCGGGGAAGGGTTAGGGTTAGGGTTCGGGCTAGGGTTAGGGTTAGGGGACGGGGACGGTTTAGGGTCCAGGTGAGGGTACGACAACGCTTTAGGGGGAGCGTACGTGTGAGGGTGCGGGTTAGTGTCAGTGTACGGGTTAGGATTAGGGGACGGGTGAGGGTCAGGCTTCAGGGAAGGGTTAGGGTTAGGGTTCGGGCTAGGGTTAGGGTTAGAGGACGGGGACGGTTTAGGGTCCAGGTGAGGGTACGACAACACTTTAGGGGGAGCGTACGTGTGAGGGCGCGGGTTAGTGTCAGCGTACGGGTTAGGATTAGGGGACGGGTGAGGGTCAGGCTTCGGGGAAGGGTTAGGGTTAGGGTTCGGGCTAGGGTTAGGGTTAGGGGACGGGGACGGTTTAGGGTCCAGGTGAGGGTACGACAACGCTTTAGGGGGAGCGTACGTGTGAGGGCCCGGGTTAGTGTCAGCGTTCGGGTTAGGATTAGGGGACGGGTGAGGGTCAGGCTTCGGGGAAGGGTTAGGGTTAGGGTTCGGGCTAGGGTTAGGGTTAGGGGACGGGGACGGTTTAGGGTCCAGGTGAGGGTACGACAACGCTTTAGGGGGAGCGTACGTGTGAGGGTGCGGGTTAGTGTCAGCGTACGGGTTAGGATTAGGGGACGGGTGAGGGTCAGGCTTCAGGGAAGGGTTAGGGTTAGGGTTCGGGCTAGGGTTAGGGTTAGAGGACGGGGACGGTTTAGGGTCCAGGTGAGGGTACGACAACGCTTTAGGGGGAGTGTACGTGTGAGGGCGCGGGTTAGTGTCAGCGTACGGGTTAGGATTAGGGGACGGGTGAGGGTCAGGCTTCGGGGAAGGGTTAGGGTTAGGGTTCGGGCTAGGGTTAGGGTTAGGGGACGGGGACGGTTTAGGGTCCAGGTGAGGGTACGACAACGCTTTAGGGGGAGCGTACGTGTGAGGGCGTGGGTTAGTGTCAGCGTTCGGGTTAGGATTAGGGGACGGGTGAGGGTCAGGCTTCGGGGAAGGGTTAGGGTTAGGGTTCGGGCTAGGGTTAGGGTTAGGGGACGGGGACGGTTTAGGGTCCAGGTGAGGGTACGACAACGCTTTAGGGGGAGCGTACGTGTGAGGGCCCGGGTTAGTGTCAGCGTACGGGTTAGGATTAGGGGACGGTGAGGGTCAGGCTTCGGGGAAGGGTTAGGGTTAGGGTTCGGGCTAGGGTTAGGGTTAGGGGATGGGGACGGTTTAGGGTCCAGGTGAGGGTACGACAACGCTTTAGGGGGATCGTACGTGTGAGGGCGCGGGTTAGTGTCAGCGTACGGGTTAGGATTAGGGGACGGGTGAGGGTCAGGCTTCGGGTAAGGGTTAGGGTTAGGGTTCGGGCTAGGGTTAGGGTTAGGGGACGGGGACGGTTTAGGGTCCAGGTGAGGGTACGACAACGCTTTAGGGGGAGCGTACGTGTGAGGGCGCGGGTTAGTGTCAGCGTACGGGTTAGGATTAGGGGACGGGTGAGGGTCAGGTTTCGGGGAAGGTTTAGGGTTCGGGTTCGGGCTAGGGTTAGGGTTAGGGGACGGGGACGGTTTAGGGTCCAGGTGAGGGTACGACAACGCTTTAGGGGGAGCGTACGTGTGAGGGCGCGGGTTAGTGTCAGCGTACGGGTTAGGATTAGGGGACGGGTGAGGGTCAGGCTTCGGGGAAGGGTTAGGGTTAGGGTTCGGGCTAGGGTTAGGGTTAGGGGACGGGGACGGTTTAGGGTCCAGGTGAGGGTACGACAACGCTTTAGGGGGAGCGTACGTGTGAGGGCGCGGGTTAGTGTCAGCGTACGGGTTAGGATTAGGGGACGGGTGAGGGTCAGGTTTCGGGGCAGGGTTAGGGTTAGGGTTCGGGCTAGGGTTAGGGTTAGGGGACGGGGACGGTTTAGGGTCCAGGTGAGGGTACGACAACGCTTTAGGGGGAGCGTACGTGTGAGGGCGCGGGTTAGTGTCAGCGTACGGGTTAGGATTAGGGGACGGGTGAGGGTCAGGCTTCGGGGAAGGGTTAGGGTTAGGGTTCGGGCTAGGGTTAGGGTTAGGGGACGGGGACGGTTTAGGGTCCAGGTGAGGGTACGACAACGCTTTAGGGGGAGCGTACGTGTGAGGGCGCGGGTTAGTGTCAGCGTACGGGTTAGGATTAGGGGACGGGTGAGGGTCAGGCTTCGGGGAAGGGTTAGGGTTAGGGTTCGGGCTAGGGTTAGGGTTAGGGGACGGGGACGGTTTAGGGTCCAGGTGAGGGTACGACAACGCTTTAGGGGGAGCGTACGTGTGAGGGCGCGGGTTAGTGTCAGCGTACGGGTTAGGATTAGGGGACGGGTGAGGGTCAGTCTTCGGGGAAGGGTTAGGGTTAGTGTTCGGGCTAGGGTTAGGGTTAGGGGACGGGGACGGTTTAGGGTCCAGGTGAGGGTACGACAACGCTTTAGGGGGAGCGTACGTGTGAGGGCGCGGGTTAGTGTCAGCGTACGGGTTAGGATTAGGGGACGGGTGAGGGTCAGGCTTCGGGGAAGGGTTAGGGTTAGGGTTCGGGCTAGGGTTAGGGTTAGGGGACGGGGACGGTTTAGGGTCCAGGTGAGGGTACGACAACGCTTTAGGGGGAGCGTACGTGTGAGGGCGCGGGTTAGTGTCAGCGTACGGGTTAGGATTAGGGGACGGGTGAGGGTCAGGCTTCGGGGAAGGGTTAGGGTTAGGGTTCGGGCTAGGGTTAGGGTTAGGGGACGGGGACGGTTTAGGGTCCAGGTGAGGGTACGACAACGCTTTAGGGGGAGCGTACGTGTGAGGGCACGGGTTAGTGTCAGCCTACGGGTTAGGATTAGGGGACGGGTGAGGGTCAGGCTTCGGGGAAGGGTTAGGGTTAGGGTTCGGGCTAGGGTTAGGGTTAGGGGACGGGGACGGTTTAGGGTCCAGGTGAGGATACGACAACGCTTTAGGGGGAGCGTACGTGTGAGGGCGCGGGTTAGTGTCAGCGTACGGGTTAGGATTAGGGGACGGGTGAGGGTCAGGCTTCGGTGAAGGGTTAGGGTTAGTGTTCGGGCTAGGGTTAGGGTTAGGGGACGGGGACGGTTTAGGGTCCAGGTGAGGGTACGACAACGCTTTAGGGGGAGCGTACGTGTGAGGGCCCGGTTTAGTGTCAGCGTACGGGTTAGGATGAGGGGACGGGTGAGGGTCAGGCTTCGGGGAAGGGTTAGGGTTAGGGTTCGGGCTAGGGTTAGGGTTAGGGGACGGGGACGGGTTAGGGTCCAGGTGAGGGTACGACAACGCTTTAGGGGGAGCGTACGTGTGAGGGCGCGGGTTAGTGTCAGCGTACGGGTTAGGATTAGGGGACGGGTGAGGGTCAGGCTTCGGGGAAGGGCTAGGGTTAGGGTTCGGGCTAAGGTTAGGGTTAGGGGACGGGGACGGTTTAGGGTCCAGGTGAGGGTACGACAACGTTTTAGGGGGAGCGTACGTGTGAGGGCGCGGGTTAGTGTCAGCGTACGGGTTAGGATTAGGGGACGGGTGAGGGTCAGGCTTCGGGGAAGGGTTAGGGTTAGGGTTCGGGCTAGGGTTAGGGTTAGGGGACGGGGACGGTTTAGGGTCCAGGTGAGGGTACGACAACGCTTTAGGGGGAGCGTACGTGTGAGGGCGCGGGTTAGTGTCAGCGTACGGGTTAGGATTAGGGGACGGGTGAGGGTCAGGCTTCGGGGAAGGGTTAGGGTTAGGGTTCGGGCTAGGGTTAGGGTTAGGGGACGGGGACGGTTTAGGGTCCAGGTGAGGGTACGACAACGCTTTAGGGGGAGCGTACGTGTGAGGGTGCGGGTTAGTGTCAGCGTACGGGTTAGGATTAGGGGACGGGTGAGGGTCAGGCTTCGGGGAAGGGTTAGGGTTAGGGTTCGGGCTAGGGTTAGGGTTAGGGGACGGGGACGGTTTAGGGTCCAGGTGAGGGTACGACAACGCTTTAGGGGGAGCGTACGTGTGAGGGCGCGGGTTAGTGTCAGCGTACGGGTTAGGATTAGGGGACGGGTGAGGGTCAGGCTTCGGGGAAGTGTTAGGGTTAGGGTTCGGGCTAGGGTTAGGGTTAGGGGACGGGGACGGTTTAGGGTCCAGGTGAGGGTACGACAACGCTTTAGGGGGAGCGTACGTGTGAGGGCGCGGGTTAGTGTCAGCGTATGGGTTAGGATTAGGGGACGGGTGAGGGTCAGGCTTCGGGGAAGGGTTAGGGTTAGGGTTCGGGCTAGGGTTAGGGTTAGGGGACGGGGACGGTTTAGGGTCCAGGTGAGGGTACGACAACGCTTTAGGGGGAGCGTACGTGTGAGGGCGCGGGTTAGTGTCAGCGTACGGGTTAGGATTAGGGGACGGGTGAGGGTCAGGCTTCGGGGAAGGGTTAGGGTTAGGGTTCGGGCTAGGGTTAGGGTTAGGGGACGGGGACGGTTTAGGGTCCAGGTGAGGGTACGACAACGCTTTAGGGGGAGCGTACGTGTGAGGGCGCAGGTTAGTGTCAGCGTACGGGTTAGGATTAGGGGACGGGTGAGTGTCAGGCTTCGGGGAAGGGTTAGGGTTAGGGTTCGGGCTAGGGTTAGGGTTAGGGGACGGGGACGGTTTAGGGTCCAGGTGAGGGTACGACAACGCTTTAGGGGGAGCGTACGTGTGAGGGTGCGGGTTAGTGTCAGCGTACGGGTTAGGATTAGGGGACGGGTGAGGGTCAGGCTTCAGGGAAGGGTTAGGGTTAGGGTTCGGGCTAGGGTTAGGGTTAGAGGACGGGGACGGTTTAGGGTCCAGGTGAGGGTACGACAACGCTTTAGGGGGAGCGTACGTGTGAGGGCGCGGGTTAGTGTCAGCGTACGGGTTAGGATTAGGGGACGGGTGAGGGTCAGGCTTCGGGGAAGGGTTAGGGTTAGGGTTCGGGCTAGGGTTAGGGTTAGGGGACGGGGACGGTTTAGGGTCCAGGTGAGGGTACGACAACGCTTTAGGGGGAGCGTACGTGTGAGGGCCCGGGTTAGTGTCAGCGTTCGGGTTAGGATTAGGGGACGGGTGAGGGTCAGGCTTCGGGGAAGGGTTAGGGTTAGGGTTCGGGCTAGGGTTAGGGTTAGGGGACGGGGACGGTTTAGGGTCCAGGTGAGGGTACGACAACGCTTTAGGGGGAGCGTACGTGTGAGGGTGCGGGTTAGTGTCAGTGTACGGGTTAGGATTAGGGGACGGGTGAGGGTCAGGCTTCAGGGAAGGGTTAGGGTTAGGGTTCGGGCTAGGGTTAGGGTTAGAGGACGGGGACGGTTTAGGGTCCAGGTGAGGGTACGACAACACTTTAGGGGGAGCGTACGTGTGAGGGCGCGGGTTAGTGTCAGCGTACGGGTTAGGATTAGGGGACGGGTGAGGGTCAGGCTTCGGGGAAGGGTTAGGGTTAGGGTTCGGGCTAGGGTTAGGGTTAGGGGACGGGGACGGTTTAGGGTCCAGGTGAGGGTACGACAACGCTTTAGGGGGAGCGTACGTGTGAGGGCCCGGGTTAGTGTCAGCGTTCGGGTTAGGATTAGGGGACGGGTGAGGGTCAGGCTTCGGGGAAGGGTTAGGGTTAGGGTTCGGGCTAGGGTTAGGGTTAGGGGACGGGGACGGTTTAGGGTCCAGGTGAGGGTACGACAACGCTTTAGGGGGAGCGTACGTGTGAGGGTGCGGGTTAGTGTCAGCGTACGGGTTAGGATTAGGGGACGGGTGAGGGTCAGGCTTCAGGGAAGGGTTAGGGTTAGGGTTCGGGCTAGGGTTAGGGTTAGAGGACGGGGACGGTTTAGGGTCCAGGTGAGGGTACGACAACGCTTTAGGGGGAGCGTACGTGTGAGGGCGCGGGTTAGTGTCAGCGTACGGGTTAGGATTAGGGGACGGGTGAGGGTCAGGCTTCGGGGAAGGGTTAGGGTTAGGGTTCGGGCTAGGGTTAGGGTTAGGGGACGGGGACGGTTTAGGGTCCAGGTGAGGGTACGACAACGCTTTAGGGGGAGCGTACGTGTGAGGGCCCGGGTTAGTGTCAGCGTTCGGGTTAGGATTAGGGGACGGGTGAGGGTCAGGCTTCGGGGAAGGGTTAGGGTTAGGGTTCGGGCTAGGGTTAGGGTTAGGGGACGGGGACGGTTTAGGGTCCAGGTGAGGGTACGACAACGCTTTAGGGGGAGCGTACGTGTGAGGGCCCGGGTTAGTGTCAGCGTACGGGTTAGGATTAGGGGACGGTGAGGGTCAGGCTTCGGGGAAGGGTTAGGGTTAGGGTTCGGGCTAGGGTTAGGGTTAGGGGATGGGGACGGTTTAGGGTCCAGGTGAGGGTACGACAACGCTTTAGGGGGATCGTACGTGTGAGGGCGCGGGTTAGTGTCAGCGTACGGGTTAGGATTAGGGGACGGGTGAGGGTCAGGCTTCGGGTAAGGGTTAGGGTTAGGGTTCGGGCTAGGGTTAGGGTTAGGGGACGGGGACGGTTTAGGGTCCAGGTGAGGGTACGACAACGCTTTAGGGGGAGCGTACGTGTGAGGGCGCGGGTTAGTGTCAGCGTACGGGTTAGGATTAGGGGACGGGTGAGGGTCAGGTTTCGGGGAAGGTTTAGGGTTCGGGTTCGGGCTAGGGTTAGGGTTAGGGGACGGGGACGGTTTAGGGTCCAGGTGAGGGTACGACAACGCTTTAGGGGGAGCGTACGTGTGAGGGCGCGGGTTAGTGTCAGCGTACGGGTTAGGATTAGGGGACGGGTGAGGGTCAGGCTTCGGGGAAGGGTTAGGGTTAGGGTTCGGGCTAGGGTTAGGGTTAGGGGACGGGGACGGTTTAGGGTCCAGGTGAGGGTACGACAACGCTTTAGGGGGAGCGTACGTGTGAGGGCGCGGGTTAGTGTCAGCGTACGGGTTAGGATTAGGGGACGGGTGAGGGTCAGGTTTCGGGGCAGGGTTAGGGTTAGGGTTCGGGCTAGGGTTAGGGTTAGGGGACGGGGACGGTTTAGGGTCCAGGTGAGGGTACGACAACGCTTTAGGGGGAGCGTACGTGTGAGGGCGCGGGTTAGTGTCAGCGTACGGGTTAGGATTAGGGGACGGGTGAGGGTCAGGCTTCGGGGAAGGGTTAGGGTTAGGGTTCGGGCTAGGGTTAGGGTTAGGGGACGGGGACGGTTTAGGGTCCAGGTGAGGGTACGACAACGCTTTAGGGGGAGCGTACGTGTGAGGGCGCGGGTTAGTGTCAGCGTACGGGTTAGGATTAGGGGACGGGTGAGGGTCAGGCTTCGGGGAAGGGTTAGGGTTAGGTTTCGGGCTAGGGTTAGGGTTAGGGGACGGGGACGGTTTAGGGTCCAGGTGAGGGTACGACAACGCTTTAGGGGGAGCGTACGTGTGAGGGCGCGGGTTAGTGTCAGCGTACGGGTTAGGATTAGGGGACGGGTGAGGGTCAGTCTTCGGGGAAGGGTTAGGGTTAGTGTTCGGGCTAGGGTTAGGGTTAGGGGACGGGGACGGTTTAGGGTCCAGGTGAGGGTACGACAACGCTTTAGGGGGAGCGTACGTGTGAGGGCGCGGGTTAGTGTCAGCGTACGGGTTAGGATTAGGGGACGGGTGAGGGTCAGGCTTCGGGGAAGGGTTAGGGTTAGGGTTCGGGCTAGGGTTAGGGTTAGGGGACGGGGACGGTTTAGGGTCCAGGTGAGGGTACGACAACGCTTTAGGGGGAGCGTACGTGTGAGGGCGCGGGTTAGTGTCAGCGTACGGGTTAGGATTAGGGGACGGGTGAGGGTCAGGCTTCGGGGAAGGGTTAGGGTTAGGGTTCGGGCTAGGGTTAGGGTTAGGGGACGGGGACGGTTTAGGGTCCAGGTGAGGGTACGACAACGCTTTAGGGGGAGCGTACGTGTGAGGGCACGGGTTAGTGTCAGCGTACGGGTTAGGATTAGGGGACGGGTGAGGGTCAGGCTTCGGGGAAGGGTTAGGGTTAGGGTTCGGGCTAGGGTTAGGGTTAGGGGACGGGGACGGTTTAGGGTCCAGGTGAGGATACGACAACGCTTTAGGGGGAGCGTACGTGTGAGGGCGCGGGTTAGTGTCAGCGTACGGGTTAGGATTAGGGGACGGGTGAGGGTCAGGCTTCGGTGAAGGGTTAGGGTTAGTGTTCGGGCTAGGGTTAGGGTTAGGGGACGGGGACGGTTTAGGGTCCAGGTGAGGGTACGACAACGCTTTAGGGGGAGCGTACGTGTGAGGGCCCGGGTTAGTGTCAGCGTACGGGTTAGGATGAGGGGACGGGTGAGGGTCAGGCTTCGGGGAAGGGTTAGGGTTAGGGTTCGGGCTAGGGTTAGGGTTAGGGGACGGGGACGGGTTAGGGTCCAGGTGAGGGTACGACAACGCTTTAGGGGGAGCGTACGTGTGAGGGCGCGGGTTAGTGTCAGCGTACGGGTTAGGATTAGGGGACGGGTGAGGGTCAGGCTTCGGGGAAGGGCTAGGGTTAGGGTTCGGGCTAAGGTTAGGGTTAGGGGACGGGGACGGTTTAGGGTCCAGGTGAGGGTACGACAACGTTTTAGGGGGAGCGTACGTGTGAGGGCGCGGGTTAGTGTCAGCGTACGGGTTAGGATTAGGGGACGGGTGAGGGTCAGGCTTCGGGGAAGGGTTAGGGTTAGGGTTCGGGCTAGGGTTAGGGTTAGGGGACGGGGACGGTTTAGGGTCCAGGTGAGGGTACGACAACGCTTTAGGGGGAGCGTACGTGTGAGGGCGCGGGTTAGTGTCAGCGTACGGGTTAGGATTAGGGGACGGGTGAGGGTCAGGCTTCGGGGAAGGGTTAGGGTTAGGGTTCGGGCTAGGGTTAGGGTTAGGGGACGGGGACGGTTTAGGGTCCAGGTGAGGGTACGACAACGCTTTAGGGGGAGCGTACGTGTGAGGGTGCGGGTTAGTGTCAGCGTACGGGTTAGGATTAGGGGACGGGTGAGGGTCAGGCTTCGGGGAAGGGTTAGGGTTAGGGTTCGGGCTAGGGTTAGGGTTAGGGGACGGGGACGGTTTAGGGTCCAGGTGAGGGTACGACAACGCTTTAGGGGGAGCGTACGTGTGAGGGCGCGGGTTAGTGTCAGCGTACGGGTTAGGATTAGGGGACGGGTGAGGGTCAGGCTTCGGGGAAGTGTTAGGGTTAGGGTTCGGGCTAGGGTTAGGGTTAGGGGACGGGGACGGTTTAGGGTCCAGGTGAGGGTACGACAACGCTTTAGGGGGAGCGTACGTGTGAGGGCGCGGGTTAGTGTCAGCGTATGGGTTAGGATTAGGGGACGGGTGAGGGTCAGGCTTCGGGGAAGGGTTAGGGTTAGGGTTCGGGCTAGGGTTAGGGTTAGGGGACGGGGACGGTTTAGGGTCCAGGTGAGGGTACGACAACGCTTTAGGGGGAGCGTACGTGTGAGGGCGCGGGTTAGTGTCAGCGTACGGGTTAGGATTAGGGGACGGGTGAGGGTCAGGCTTCGGGGAAGGGTTAGGGTTAGGGTTCGGGCTAGGGTTAGGGTTAGGGGACGGGGACGGTTTAGGGTCCAGGTGAGGGTACGACAACGCTTTAGGGGGAGCGTACGTGTGAGGGCGCAGGTTAGTGTCAGCGTACGGGTTAGGATTAGGGGACGGGTGAGGGTCAGGCTTCGGGGAAGGGTTAGGGTTAGGGTTCGGGCTAGGGTTAGGGTTAGGGGACGGGGACGGTTTAGGGTCCAGGTGAGGGTACGACAACGCTTTAGGGGGAGCGTACGTGTGAGGGCGCGGGTTAGTGTCAGCGTACGGGTTAGGATTAGGGGACGGGTGAGGGTCAGGCTTCGGGGAAGGGTTAGGGTTCGGGCTAGGGTTAGGGTTAGGGGACGGGGACGGTTTAGGGTCCAGGTGAGGGTACGACAACGCTTTAGGGGGAGCGTACGTGTGAGGGCGCGGGTTAGTGTCAGCGTACGGGTTAGGATTAGGGGACGGGTGAGGGTCAGGCTTCGGGGAAGGGTTAGGGTTAGGGTTCGGGCTAGGGTTAGGGTTAGGGGACGGGGACGGTTTAGGGTCCAGGTGAGGGTACGACAACGCTTTAGGGGGAGCGTACGTGTGAGGGCGCGGGTTAGTGTCAGCGTACGGGTTAGGATTAGGGGACGGGTGAGGGTCAGGCTTCGGGGAAGGGTTAGGGTTAGGGTTCGGGCTAGGGTTAGGGTTAGGGGACGGGGACGGTTTAGGGTCCAGGTGAGGGTACGACAACGCTTTAGGGGGAGCGTACGTGTGAGGGTGCGGGTTAGTGTCAGCGTACGGGTTAGGATTAGGGGACGGGTGAGGGTCAGGCTTCGGGGAAGGGTTAGGGTTAGGATTCGGGCTAGGGTTAGGGTTAGGGGACGGGGACGGTTTAGGGTCCAGGTGAGGGTACGACAACGCTTTAGGGGGAGCGTACGTGTGAGTGCGCGGGTTAGTGTCAGCGTACGGGTTAGGAATAGGGGACGGGTGAGGGTCAGGCTTCGGGGAAGGGTTAGGGTTAGGGTTCGGGCTAGGGTTAGGGTTAGGGGACGGGGACGGATTAGGGTCCAGGTGAGGGTACGACAACGCTTTAGGGGGAGCGTACGTGTGAGGGCCCGGGTTAGTGTCAGCGTTCGGGTTAGGATTAGGGGACGGGTGAGGGTCAGGCTTCGGGGAAGGGTTAGGTTTAGGGTTCGGGCTAGGATTAGGGTTAGGGGACGGGGACGGTTTAGGGTCCAGGTGAGGGTACGACAACGCTTTAGGGGGAGCGTACGTGTGAGGGCCCGGGTTAGTTTCAGCGTACGGGTTAGGATTAGGGGACGGGTGAGGGTCAGGCTTCGGGGAAGGGTTAGGGTTAGGGTTCGGGCTAGGGTTAGGGTTAGGGGACGGGGACGGTTTAGGGTCCAGGTGAGGGTACGACAACGCTTTAGGGGGAGCGTACGTGTGAGGGCGCGGGTTAGTGTCAGCGTACGGGTTAGGATTAGGGGACGGGTGAGGGTCAGGCTTCGGGGAAGGGTTAGGGTTAGGGTTCGGGCTACGGTTAGGGTTAGGGGACGGGGACGGTTTAGGGTCCAGGTGAGGGTACGACAACGCTTTAGGGGGAGCGTACGTGTGAGGGCGCGGGTTAGTGTCAGCGTACGGGTTAGGATTAGGGGACGGGTGAGGGTCAGGCTTCGGGGAAGGGTTAGGGTTAGGGTTCGGGCTAGGGTTAGGGTTAGGGGACGGGGACGGTTTAGGGTCCAGGTGAGGGTACGACAATGCTTTAGGGGGCGCGTACGTGTGAGGGCGCGGGTTAGTGTCAGCGTACGGGTTAGGATTAGGGGACGGGTGAGGGTCAGGCTTCGGGGAAGGGTTAGGGTTAGGGTTCGGGCTAGGGTTAGGGTTAGGGGACGGGGACGGTTTAGGGTCCAGGTGAGGGTACGACAACGCTTTAGGGGGAGCGTACGTGTGAGGGCGCGGGTTAGTGTCAGCGTACGGGTTAGGATTAGGGGACCGGTGAGGGTCAGGCTTCGGGGAAGGGTTAGGGTTAGGGTTCGGGCTAGGGTTAGGGTTAGGGGACGGGGACGGTTTAGGGTCCAGGTGAGGGTACGACAACGCTTTAGGGGGAGCGTACGTGTGAGGGCGCGGGTTAGTGTCAGCGTACGGGTTAGGATTAGGGGACGGGTGAGGGTCAGGCTTCGGGGAAGGGTTAGGGTTAGGGTTCGGGCTAGGGTTAGGGTTAGGGGACGGGGACGGTTTAGGGTCCAGGTGAGGGTACGACAACGCTTTAGGGGGAGCGTACGTGTGAGGGCGCGGGTTAGTGTCAGCGTACGGGTTAGGATTAGGGGACGGGTGAGGGTCAGGCTTCGGGGAAGGGTTAGGGTTAGTGTTCGGGCTAGGGTTAGGGTTAGGGGACGGGGACGGTTTAGGGTCCAGGTGAGGGTACGACAACGCTTTAGGGGGAGCGTACGTGTGAGGACGCGGGTTAGTGTCAGCGTACGGGTTAGGATTAGGGGACGGGTGAGGGTCAGGCTTCGGGGAAGGGTTAGGGTTAGGGTTCGGGCTAGGGTTAGGGTTAGGGGACGGGGACGGTTTAGGGTCCAGGTGAGGGTACGACAACGCTTTAGGGGGAGCGTACGTGTGAGGGCGCGGGTTAGTGTCAGCGTACGGGTTAGGATTAGGGGACGGGTGAGGGTCAGGCTTCGGGGAAGGGTTAGGGTTAGGGTTCGGGCTAGGGTTAGGGTTAGGGGACGGGGACGGTTTAGGGTCCAGGTGAGGGTACGACAACGCTTTAGGGGGAGCGTACGTGTGAGGGCACGGGTTAGTGTCAGCGTACGGGTTAGGATTAGGGGACGGGTGAGGGTCAGGCTTCGGGGAAGGGTTAGGGTTAGGGTTCGGGCTAGGGTTAGGGTTAGGGGACGGGGACGGTTTAGGGTCCAGGTGAGAGTACGACAACGCTTTAGGGGGAGCGTACGTGTGAGGGCGCGGGTTAGTGTCAGCGTACGGGTTAGGATTAGGGGACGGGTGAGTGTCAGGCTTCGGGGAAGGGTTAGGGTTAGGGTTCGGGCTAGGGTTAGGGTTAGGGGACGGGGACGGTTTAGGGTCCAGGTGAGGGTACGACAACGCTTTAGGGGGAGCGTACGTGTGAGGGCCCGGGTTAGTGTCAGCGTACGGTTTAGGATTAGGGGACGGGTGAGGGTCAGGCTTCGGGGAAGGGTTAGGGTTAGGGTTCGGGCTAGGGTTAGGGTTAGGGGACGGGGACGGTTTAGGGTCCAGGTGAGGGTACGACAACGCTTTAGGGGGAGCGTACGTGTGAGGGCGCGGGTTAGTGTCAGCGTACGGGTTAGGATTAGGGGACGGGTGAGGGTCAGGCTTCGGGGAAGGGTTAGGGTTAGGGTTCGGGCTAGGGTTAGGGTTAGGGGACGGGGACGGTTTAGGGTCCAGGTGAGGGTACGACAACGCTTTAGGGGGAGCGTACGTGTGAGGGCGCGGGTTAGTGTCAGCGTACGGGTTAGGATTAGGGGACGGGTGAGGGTCAGGCTTCGGGGAAGGGTTAGGGTTAGGGTTCGGGCTAGGGTTAGGGTTAGGGGACGGGGACGGTTTAGGGTCCAGGTGAGGGTACGACAACGCTTTAGGGGGAGCGTACGTGTGAGGGCCCGGGTTAGTGTCAGCGTTCGGGTTAGGATTAGGGGACGGGTGAGGGTCAGGCTTCGGGGAAGGGTTAGGGTTAGGGTTCGGGCTAGGGTTAGGGTTAGGGGACGGGGACGGTTTAGGGTCCATGTGAGGGTACGACAACGCTTTAGGGGGAGCGTACGTGTGAGGGCCCGGGTTAGTGTCAGCGTTCGGGTTAGGATTAGGGGACGGGTGAGGGTCAGGCTTCGGGGAAGGGTTAGGGTTAGGGTTCGGGCTAGGGTTAGGGTTAGGGGACGGGGACGGTTTAGGGTCCAGGTGAGGGTACGACAACGCTTTAGGGGGAGCGTACGTGTGAGGGCGCGGGTTAGTGTCAGCGTACGGGTTAGGATTAGGGGACGGGTGAGGGTCAGGCTTCGGGGAAGGGTTAGGGTTAGGGTTCGGGCTAGGGTTAGGGTTAGGGGACGGGGACGGTTTAGGGTCCAGGTGAGGGTACGACAACGCTTTAGGGGGATCGTACGTGTGAGGGCGCGGGTTAGTGTCAGCGTACGGGTTAGGATTAGGGGACGGGTGAGGGTCAGGCTTCGGGGAAGGGTTAGGGTTAGGGTTCGGGCTAGGGTTAGGGTTAGGGGACGGGGACGGTTTAGGGTCCAGGTGAGGGTACGACAACGCTTTAGGGGGAGCGTACGTGTGAGGGCGCGGGTTAGTGTCAGCGTACGGGTTAGGATTAGGGGACGGGTGAGGGTCAGGCTTCGGGGAAGGGTTAGGGTTAGGGTTCGGGCTAGGGTTAGGGTTAGGGTACGGGGACGGTTTAGGGTCCAGGTGAGGGTACGACAACGCTTTAGGGGGAGCGTACGTGTGAGGGCGCGGGTTAGTGTCAGCGTACGGGTTAGGATTAGGGGACGGGTGAGGGTCAGGCTTCGGGGAAGGGTTAGGGTTAGGGTTCGGGCTAGGGTTAGGGTTAGGGGACGGGGACGGTTTAGGGTCCAGGTGAGGGTACGACAACGCTTTAGGGGGAGCGTACGTGTGAGGGCGCGGGTTAGTGTCAGCGTACGGGTTAGGATTAGGGGACGGGTGAGGGTCAGGTTTCGGGGAAGGGTTAGGGTTAGGGTTCGGGCTAGGGTTAGGGTTAGGGGACGGGGACGGTTTAGGGTCCAGGTGAGGGTACGACAACGCTTTAGGGGGAGCGTACGTGTGAGGGCGCGGGTTAGTGTCAGCGTACGGGTTAGGATTAGGGGACGGGTGAGGGTCAGGCTTCGGGGAAGGGTTAGGGTTAGGGTTCGGGCTAGGGTTAGGGTTAGGGGACGGGGACGGTTTAGGGTCCAGGTGAGGGTACGACAACGCTTTAGGGGGAGCGTACGTGTGAGGGCGCGGGTTAGTGTCAGCGTACGGGTTAGGATTAGGGGACGGGTGAGGGTCAGGCTTCGGGGCAGGGTTAGGGTTAGGGTTCGGGCTAGGGTTAGGGTTAGGGGACGGGGACGGTTTAGGGTCCAGGTGAGGGTACGACAACGCTTTAGGGGGAGCGTACGTGTGACGGCCCGGGTTAGTGTCAGCGTACGGGTTAGGATTAGGGGACGGGTGAGGGTCAGGCTTCGGGGAAGGGTTAGGGTTAGGGTTCGGGCTAGGGTTAGGGTTAGGGGACAGGGACGGTTTAGGGTCCAGGTGAGGGTACGACAACGCTTTAGGGGGAGCGTACGTGTGAGGGCGCGGGTTAGTGTCAGCGTACGGGTTAGGATTAGGGGACGGGTGAGGGTCAGGCTTCGGGGAAGGGTTAGGGTTAGGGTTCGGGCTAGGTTTAGGGTTAGGGGACGGGGACGGGTTAGGGTCCAGGTGAGGGTACGACAACGCTTTAGGGGGAGCGTACGTGTGAGGGCCCGGGTTAGTGTCAGCGTACGGGTTAGGATTAGGGGACGGGTGAGGGTCAGGCTTCGGGGAAGGGTTAGGGTTAGGGTTCGGGCTAGGGTTAGGGTTAGGGGACGGGGACGGTTTAGGGTCCAGGTGAGGGTACGACAACGCTTTAGGGGGAGCGTACGTGTGAGGGCGCGGGTTAGTGTCAGCGTACGGGTTAGGATTAGGGGACGGGTGAGGGTCAGGCTTCGGGGAAGTGTTAGGGTTAGGGTTCGGGCTAGGGTTAGGGTTAGGGGACGGGGACGGTTTAGGGTCCAGGTGAGGGTACGACAACGCTTTAGGGGGAGCGTACGTGTGAGGGCGCGGGTTAGTGTCAGCGTACGGGTTAGGATTAGGGGACGGGTGAGGGTCAGGCTTCGGGGAAGGGTTAGGGTTAGGGTTCGGGCTAGGGTTAGGGTTAGGGGACGGGGACGGTTTAGGGTCCAGGTGAGGGTACGACAACGCTTTAGGGGGAGCGTACGTGTGAGGGTGCGGGTTAGTGTCAGCGTACGGGTTAGGATTAGGGGACGGGTGAGGGTCAGGCTTCAGGGAAGGGTTAGGGTTAGGGTTCGGGCTAGGGTTAGGGTTAGAGGACGGGGACGGTTTAGGGTCCAGGTGAGGGTACGACAACGCTTTAGGGGGAGCGTACGTGTGAGGGCGCGGGTTAGTGTCAGCGTACGGGTTAGGATTAGGGGACGGGTGAGGGTCAGGCTTCGGGGAAGGGTTAGGGTTAGGGTTCGGGCTAGGGTTAGGGTTAGGGGACGGGGACGGTTTAGGGTCCAGGTGAGGGTACGACAACGCTTTAGGGGGAGCGTACGTGTGAGGGCCCGGGTTAGTGTCAGCGTTCGGGTTAGGATTAGGGGACGGGTGAGGGTCAGGCTTCGGGGAAGGGTTAGGGTTAGGGTTCGGGCTAGGGTTAGGGTTAGGGGACGGGGACGGTTTAGGGTCCAGGTGAGGGTACGACAACGCTTTAGGGGGAGCGTACGTGTGAGGGTGCGGGTTAGTGTCAGCGTACGGGTTAGGATTAGGGGACGGGTGAGGGTCAGGCTTCAGGGAAGGGTTAGGGTTAGGGTTCGGGCTAGGGTTAGGGTTAGAGGACGGGGACGGTTTAGGGTCCAGGTGAGGGTACGACAACACTTTAGGGGGAGCGTACGTGTGAGGGCGCGGGTTAGTGTCAGCGTACGGGTTAGGATTAGGGGACGGGTGAGGGTCAGGCTTCGGGGAAGGGTTAGGGTTAGGGTTCGGGCTAGGGTTAGGGTTAGGGGACGGGGACGGTTTAGGGTCCAGGTGAGGGTACGACAACGCTTTAGGGGGAGCGTACGTGTGAGGGCCCGGGTTAGTGTCAGCGTTCGGGTTAGGATTAGGGGACGGGTGAGGGTCAGGCTTCGGGGAAGGGTTAGGGTTAGGGTTCGGGCTAGGGTTAGGGTTAGGGGACGGGGACGGTTTAGGGTCCAGGTGAGGGTACGACAACGCTTTAGGGGGAGCGTACGTGTGAGGGTGCGGGTTAGTGTCAGCGTACGGGTTAGGATTAGGGGACGTGTGAGGGTCAGGCTTCAGGGAAGGGTTAGGGTTAGGGTTCGGGCTAGGGTTAGGGTTAGAGGACGGGGACGGTTTAGGGTCCAGGTGAGGGTACGACAACGCTTTAGGGGGAGCGTACGTGTGAGGGCGCGGGTTAGTGTCAGCGTACGGGTTAGGATTAGGGGACGGGTGAGGGTCAGGCTTCCGGGAAGGGTTAGGGTTAGGGTTCGGGCTAGGGTTAGGGTTAGGGGACGGGGACGGTTTAGGGTCCAGGTGAGGGTACGACAACGCTTTAGGGGGAGCGTACGTGTGAGGGCGCGGGTTAGTGTCAGCGTACGGGTTAGGATTAGGGGACGGGTGAGGGTCAGGCTTCGGGGAAGGGTTAGGGTTAGGGTTCGGGCTAGGGTTAGGGTTAGGGGACGGGGACGGTTTAGGGTCCAGGTGAGGGTACGACAACGCTTTAGGGGGAGCGTACGTGTGAGGGCGCGGGTTAGTGTCAGCGTACGGGTTAGGATTAGGGGACGGGTGAGGGTCAGGCTTCGGGGAAGGGTTAGGGTTAGGGTTCGGGCTAGGGTTAGGGTTAGGGGACGGGGACGGTTTAGGGTCCAGGTGAGGGTACGACAACGCTTTAGGGGGAGCGTACGTGTGAGGGCCCGGGTTAGTGTCAGCGTTCGGGTTAGGATTAGGGGACGGGTGAGGGTCAGGCTTCGGGGAAGGGTTAGGGTTAGGGTTCGGGCTAGGGTTAGGGTTAGGGGACGGGGACGGTTTAGGGTCCATGTGAGGGTACGACAACGCTTTAGGGGGAGCGTACGTGTGAGGGCCCGGGTTAGTGTCAGCGTTCGGGTTAGGATTAGGGGACGGGTGAGGGTCAGGCTTCGGGGAAGGGTTAGGGTTAGGGTTCGGGCTAGGGTTAGGGTTAGGGGACGGGGACGGTTTAGGGTCCAGGTGAGGGTACGACAACGCTTTAGGGGGAGCGTACGTGTGAGGGCGCGGGTTAGTGTCAGCGTACGGGTTAGGATTAGGGGACGGGTGAGGGTCAGGCTTCGGGGAAGGGTTAGGGTTAGGGTTCGGGCTAGGGTTAGGGTTAGGGGACGGGGACGGTTTAGGGTCCAGGTGAGGGTACGACAACGCTTTAGGGGGAGCGTACGTGTGAGGGCGCGGGTTAGTGTCAGCGTACGGGTTAGGATTAGGGGACGGGTGAGGGTCAGGCTTCGGGGAAGGGTTAGGGTTAGGGTTCGGGCTAGGGTTAGGGTTAGGGGACGGGGACGGTTTAGGGTCCAGGTGAGGGTACGACAACGCTTTAGGGGGAGCGTACGTGTGAGGGCCCGGGTTAGTGTCAGCGTTCGGGTTAGGATTAGGGGACGGGTGAGGGTCAGGCTTCGGGGAAGGGTTAGGGTTAGGGTTCGGGCTAGGGTTAGGGTTAGGGGACGGGGACGGTTTAGGGTCCATGTGAGGGTACGACAACGCTTTAGGGGGAGCGTACGTGTGAGGGCCCGGGTTAGTGTCAGCGTTCGGGTTAGGATTAGGGGACGGGTGAGGGTCAGGCTTCGGGGAAGGGTTAGGGTTAGGGTTCGGGCTAGGGTTAGGGTTAGGGGACGGGGACGGTTTAGGGTCCAGGTGAGGGTACGACAACGCTTTAGGGGGAGCGTACGTGTGAGGGCGCGGGTTAGTGTCAGCGTACGGGTTAGGATTAGGGGACGGGTGAGGGTCAGGCTTCGGGGAAGGGTTAGGGTTAGGGTTCGGGCTAGGGTTAGGGTTAGGGGACGGGGACGGTTTAGGGTCCAGGTGAGGGTACGACAACGCTTTAGGGGGATCGTACGTGTGAGGGCGCGGGTTAGTGTCAGCGTACGGGTTAGGATTAGGGGACGGGTGAGGGTCAGGCTTCGGGGAAGGGTTAGGGTTAGGGTTCGGGCTAGGGTTAGGGTTAGGGGACGGGGACGGTTTAGGGTCCAGGTGAGGGTACGACAACGCTTTAGGGGGAGCGTACGTGTGAGGGCGCGGGTTAGTGTCAGCGTACGGGTTAGGATTAGGGGACGGGTGAGGGTCAGGCTTCGGGGAAGGGTTAGGGTTAGGGTTCGGGCTAGGGTTAGGGTTAGGGTACGGGGACGGTTTAGGGTCCAGGTGAGGGTACGACAACGCTTTAGGGGGAGCGTACGTGTGAGGGCGCGGGTTAGTGTCAGCGTACGGGTTAGGATT
The DNA here is from genome assembly GCF_964374135.1 of Grampus griseus. Lineage (NCBI taxonomy): Eukaryota > Metazoa > Chordata > Mammalia > Artiodactyla > Delphinidae > Grampus > Grampus griseus. The sequence goes on from NW_028133075.1 coordinate 254,379, forward strand.
AGGGGACGGGTGAGGGTCAGGCTTCGGGGAAGGGTTAGGGTTAGGGTTCGGGCTAGGGTTAGGGTTAGGGGACGGGGACGGTTTAGGGTCCAGGTGAGGGTACGACAACGCTTTAGGGGGAGCGTACGTGTGAGGGCGCGGGTTAGTGTCAGCGTACGGGTTAGGATTAGGGGACGGGTGAGGGTCAGGTTTCGGGGAAGGGTTAGGGTTAGGGTTCGGGCTAGGGTTAGGGTTAGGGGACGGGGACGGTTTAGGGTCCAGGTGAGGGTACGACAACGCTTTAGGGGGAGCGTACGTGTGAGGGCGCGGGTTAGTGTCAGCGTACGGGTTAGGATTAGGGGACGGGTGAGGGTCAGGCTTCGGGGAAGGGTTAGGGTTAGGGTTCGGGCTAGGGTTAGGGTTAGGGGACGGGGACGGTTTAGGGTCCAGGTGAGGGTACGACAACGCTTTAGGGGGAGCGTACGTGTGAGGGCGCGGGTTAGTGTCAGCGTACGGGTTAGGATTAGGGGACGGGTGAGGGTCAGGCTTCGGGGCAGGGTTAGGGTTAGGGTTCGGGCTAGGGTTAGGGTTAGGGGACGGGGACGGTTTAGGGTCCAGGTGAGGGTACGACAACGCTTTAGGGGGAGCGTACGTGTGACGGCCCGGGTTAGTGTCAGCGTACGGGTTAGGATTAGGGGACGGGTGAGGGTCAGGCTTCGGGGAAGGGTTAGGGTTAGGGTTCGGGCTAGGGTTAGGGTTAGGGGACAGGGACGGTTTAGGGTCCAGGTGAGGGTACGACAACGCTTTAGGGGGAGCGTACGTGTGAGGGCGCGGGTTAGTGTCAGCGTACGGGTTAGGATTAGGGGACGGGTGAGGGTCAGGCTTCGGGGAAGGGTTAGGGTTAGGGTTCGGGCTAGGTTTAGGGTTAGGGGACGGGGACGGGTTAGGGTCCAGGTGAGGGTACGACAACGCTTTAGGGGGAGCGTACGTGTGAGGGCCCGGGTTAGTGTCAGCGTACGGGTTAGGATTAGGGGACGGGTGAGGGTCAGGCTTCGGGGAAGGGTTAGGGTTAGGGTTCGGGCTAGGGTTAGGGTTAGGGGACGGGGACGGTTTAGGGTCCAGGTGAGGGTACGACAACGCTTTAGGGGGAGCGTACGTGTGAGGGCGCGGGTTAGTGTCAGCGTACGGGTTAGGATTAGGGGACGGGTGAGGGTCAGGCTTCGGGGAAGTGTTAGGGTTAGGGTTCGGGCTAGGGTTAGGGTTAGGGGACGGGGACGGTTTAGGGTCCAGGTGAGGGTACGACAACGCTTTAGGGGGAGCGTACGTGTGAGGGCGCGGGTTAGTGTCAGCGTACGGGTTAGGATTAGGGGACGGGTGAGGGTCAGGCTTCGGGGAAGGGTTAGGGTTAGGGTTCGGGCTAGGGTTAGGGTTAGGGGACGGGGACGGTTTAGGGTCCAGGTGAGGGTACGACAACGCTTTAGGGGGAGCGTACGTGTGAGGGTGCGGGTTAGTGTCAGCGTACGGGTTAGGATTAGGGGACGGGTGAGGGTCAGGCTTCAGGGAAGGGTTAGGGTTAGGGTTCGGGCTAGGGTTAGGGTTAGAGGACGGGGACGGTTTAGGGTCCAGGTGAGGGTACGACAACGCTTTAGGGGGAGCGTACGTGTGAGGGCGCGGGTTAGTGTCAGCGTACGGGTTAGGATTAGGGGACGGGTGAGGGTCAGGCTTCGGGGAAGGGTTAGGGTTAGGGTTCGGGCTAGGGTTAGGGTTAGGGGACGGGGACGGTTTAGGGTCCAGGTGAGGGTACGACAACGCTTTAGGGGGAGCGTACGTGTGAGGGCCCGGGTTAGTGTCAGCGTTCGGGTTAGGATTAGGGGACGGGTGAGGGTCAGGCTTCGGGGAAGGGTTAGGGTTAGGGTTCGGGCTAGGGTTAGGGTTAGGGGACGGGGACGGTTTAGGGTCCAGGTGAGGGTACGACAACGCTTTAGGGGGAGCGTACGTGTGAGGGTGCGGGTTAGTGTCAGCGTACGGGTTAGGATTAGGGGACGGGTGAGGGTCAGGCTTCAGGGAAGGGTTAGGGTTAGGGTTCGGGCTAGGGTTAGGGTTAGAGGACGGGGACGGTTTAGGGTCCAGGTGAGGGTACGACAACACTTTAGGGGGAGCGTACGTGTGAGGGCGCGGGTTAGTGTCAGCGTACGGGTTAGGATTAGGGGACGGGTGAGGGTCAGGCTTCGGGGAAGGGTTAGGGTTAGGGTTCGGGCTAGGGTTAGGGTTAGGGGACGGGGACGGTTTAGGGTCCAGGTGAGGGTACGACAACGCTTTAGGGGGAGCGTACGTGTGAGGGCCCGGGTTAGTGTCAGCGTTCGGGTTAGGATTAGGGGACGGGTGAGGGTCAGGCTTCGGGGAAGGGTTAGGGTTAGGGTTCGGGCTAGGGTTAGGGTTAGGGGACGGGGACGGTTTAGGGTCCAGGTGAGGGTACGACAACGCTTTAGGGGGAGCGTACGTGTGAGGGTGCGGGTTAGTGTCAGCGTACGGGTTAGGATTAGGGGACGGGTGAGGGTCAGGCTTCAGGGAAGGGTTAGGGTTAGGGTTCGGGCTAGGGTTAGGGTTAGAGGACGGGGACGGTTTAGGGTCCAGGTGAGGGTACGACAACGCTTTAGGGGGAGCGTACGTGTGAGGGCGCGGGTTAGTGTCAGCGTACGGGTTAGGATTAGGGGACGGGTGAGGGTCAGGCTTCCGGGAAGGGTTAGGGTTAGGGTTCGGGCTAGGGTTAGGGTTAGGGGACGGGGACGGTTTAGGGTCCAGGTGAGGGTACGACAACGCTTTAGGGGGAGCGTACGTGTGAGGGCGCGGGTTAGTGTCAGCGTACGGGTTAGGATTAGGGGACGGGTGAGGGTCAGGTTTCGGGGAAGGGTTAGGGTTCGGGTTCGGGCTAGGGTTAGGGTTAGGGGACGGGGACGGTTTAGGGTCCAGGTGAGGGTACGACAACGCTTTAGGGGGAGCGTACGTGTGAGGGTGCGGGTTAGTGTCAGCGTACGGGTTAGGATTAGGGGACGGGTGAGGGTCAGGCTTCGGGGAAGGGTTAGGGTTAGGGTTCGGGCTAGGGTTAGGGTTAGGGGACGGGGACGGTTTAGGGTCCAGGTGAGGGTACGACAACGCTTTAGGGGGAGCGTACGTGTGAGGGCGCGGGTTAGTGTCAGCGTACGGGTTAGGATTAGGGGACGGGTGAGGGTCAGGTTTCGGGGCAGGGTTAGGGTTAGGGTTCGGGCTAGGGTTAGGGTTAGGGGACGGGGACGGTTTAGGGTCCAGGTGAGGGTACGACAACGCTTTAGGGGGAGCGTACGTGTGAGGGCGCGGGTTAGTGTCAGCGTACGGGTTAGGATTAGGGGACGGGTGAGGGTCAGGCTTCGGGGAAGGGTTAGGGTTAGGGTTCGGGCTAGGGTTAGGGTTAGGGGACGGGGACGGTTTAGGGTCCAGGTGAGGGTACGACAACGCTTTAGGGGGAGCGTACGTGTGAGGGCGCGGGTTAGTGTCAGCGTACGGGTTAGGATTAGGGGACGGGTGAGGGTCAGGCTTCGGGGAAGGGTTAGGGTTAGGTTTCGGGCTAGGGTTAGGGTTAGGGGACGGGGACGGTTTAGGGTCCAGGTGAGGGTACGACAACGCTTTAGGGGGAGCGTACGTGTGAGGGCGCGGGTTAGTGTCAGCGTACGGGTTAGGATTAGGGGACGGGTGAGGGTCAGTCTTCGGGGAAGGGTTACGGTTAGTGTTCGGGCTAGGGTTAGGGTTAGGGGACGGGGACGGTTTAGGGTCCAGGTGAGGGTACGACAACGCTTTAGGGGGAGCGTACGTGTGAGGGCGCGGGTTAGTGTCAGCGTACGGGTTAGGATTAGGGGACGGGTGAGGGTCAGGCTTCGGGGAAGGGTTAGGGTTAGGGTTCGGGCTAGGGTTAGGGTTAGGGGACGGGGACGGTTTAGGGTCCAGGTGAGGGTACGACAACGCTTTAGGGGGAGCGTACGTGTGAGGGCGCGGGTTAGTGTCAGCGTACGGGTTAGGATTAGGGGACGGGTGAGGGTCAGGCTTCGGGGAAGGGTTAGGGTTAGGGTTCGGGCTAGGGTTAGGGTTAGGGGACGGGGACGGTTTAGGGTCCAGGTGAGGGTACGACAACGCTTTAGGGGGAGCGTACGTGTGAGGGCACGGGTTAGTGTCAGCGTACGGGTTAGGATTAGGGGACGGGTGAGGGTCAGGCTTCGGGGAAGGGTTAGGGTTAGGGTTCGGGCTAGGGTTAGGGTTAGGGGACGGGGACGGTTTAGGGTCCAGGTGAGGATACGACAACGCTTTAGGGGGAGCGTACGTGTGAGGGCGCGGGTTAGTGTCAGCGTACGGGTTAGGATTAGGGGACGGGTGAGGGTCAGGCTTCGGGGAAGGGTTAGGGTTAGTGTTCGGGCTAGGGTTAGGGTTAGGGGACGGGGACGGTTTAGGGTCCAGGTGAGGGTACGACAACGCTTTAGGGGGAGCGTACGTGTGAGGGCCCGGGTTAGTGTCAGCGTACGGGTTAGGATGAGGGGACGGGTGAGGGTCAGGCTTCGGGGAAGGGTTAGGGTTAGGGTTCGGGCTAGGGTTAGGGTTAGGGGACGGGGACGGGTTAGGGTCCAGGTGAGGGTACGACAACGCTTTAGGGGGAGCGTACGTGTGAGGGCGCGGGTTAGTGTCAGCGTACGGGTTAGGATTAGGGGACGGGTGAGGGTCAGGCTTCGGGGAAGGGCTAGGGTTAGGGTTCGGGCTAGGGTTAGGGTTAGGGGACGGGGACGGTTTAGGGTCCAGGTGAGGGTACGACAACGTTTTAGGGGGAGCGTACGTGTGAGGGCGCGGGTTAGTGTCAGCGTACGGGTTAGGATTAGGGGACGGGTGAGGGTCAGGCTTCGGGGAAGGGTTAGGGTTAGGGTTCGGGCTAGGGTTAGGGTTAGGGGACAGGGACGGTTTAGGGTCCAGGTGAGGGTACGACAACGCTTTAGGGGGAGCGTACGTGTGAGGGCGCGGGTTAGTGTCAGCGTACGGGTTAGGATTAGGGGACGGGTGAGGGTCAGGCTTCGGGGAAGGGTTAGGGTTAGGGTTCGGGCTAGGGTTAGGGTTAGGGGACGGGGACGGTTTAGGGTCCAGGTGAGGGTACGACAACGCTTTAGGGGGAGCGTACGTGTGAGGGTGCGGGTTAGTGTCAGCGTACGGGTTAGGATTAGGGGACGGGTGAGGGTCAGGCTTCGGGGAAGGGTTAGGGTTAGGGTTCGGGCTAGGGTTAGGGTTAGGGGACGGGGACGGTTTAGGGTCCAGGTGAGGGTACGACAACGCTTTAGGGGGAGCGTACGTGTGAGGGCGCGGGTTAGTGTCAGCGTACGGGTTAGGATTAGGGGACGGGTGAGGGTCAGGCTTCGGGGAAGTGTTAGGGTTAGGGTTCGGGCTAGGGTTAGGGTTAGGGGACGGGGACGGTTTAGGGTCCAGGTGAGGGTACGACAACGCTTTAGGGGGAGCGTACGTGTGAGGGCGCGGGTTAGTGTCAGCGTATGGGTTAGGATTAGGGGACGGGTGAGGGTCAGGCTTCGGGGAAGGGTTAGGGTTAGGGTTCGGGCTAGGGTTAGGGTTAGGGGACGGGGACGGTTTAGGGTCCAGGTGAGGGTACGACAACGCTTTAGGGGGAGCGTACGTGTGAGGGCGCGGGTTAGTGTCAGCGTACGGGTTAGGATTAGGGGACGGGTGAGGGTCAGGCTTCGGGGAAGGGTTAGGGTTAGTGTTCGGGCTAGGGTTAGGGTTAGGGGACGGGGACGGTTTAGGGTCCAGGTGAGGGTACGACAACGCTTTAGGGGGAGCGTACGTGTGAGGGCGCGGGTTAGTGTCAGCGTACGGGTTAGGATTAGGGGACGGGTGAGGGTCAGGCTTCGGGGAAGGGTTAGGGTTAGGGTTCGGGCTAGGGTTAGGGTTAGGGGACGGGGACGGTTTAGGGTCCAGGTGAGGGTACGACAACGCTTTAGGGGGAGCGTACGTGTGAGGGCGCGGGTTAGTGTCAGCGTACGGGTTAGGATTAGGGGACGGGTGAGGGTCAGGCTTCGGGGAAGGGTTAGGGTTAGGGTTCGGGCTAGGGTTAGGGTTAGGGGACGGGGACGGTTTAGGGTCCAGGTGAGGGTACGACAACGCTTTAGGGGGAGCGTACGTGTGAGGGCACGGGTTAGTGTCAGCGTACGGGTTAGGATTAGGGGACGGGTGAGGGTCAGGCTTCGGGGAAGGGTTAGGGTTAGGGTTCGGGCTAGGGTTAGGGTTAGGGGACGGGGACGGTTTAGGGTCCAGGTGAGAGTACGACAACGCTTTAGGGGGAGCGTACGTGTGAGGGCGCGGGTTAGTGTCAGCGTACGGGTTAGGATTAGGGGACGGGTGAGTGTCAGGCTTCGGGGAAGGGTTAGGGTTAGGGTTCGGGCTAGGGTTAGGGTTAGGGGACGGGGACGGTTTAGGGTCCAGGTGAGGGTACGACAACGCTTTAGGTGGAGCGTACGTGTGAGGGCCCGGGTTAGTGTCAGCGTACGGTTTAGGATTAGGGGACGGGTGAGGGTCAGGCTTCGGGGAAGGGTTAGGGTTAGGGTTCGGGCTAGGGTTAGGGTTAGGGGACGGGGACGGTTTAGGGTCCAGGTGAGGGTACGACAACGCTTTAGGGGGAGCGTACGTGTGAGGGCGCGGGTTAGTGTCAGCGTACGGGTTAGGATTAGGGGACGGGTGAGGGTCAGGCTTCGGGGAAGGGTTAGGGTTAGGGTTCGGGCTAGGGTTAGGGTTAGGGGACGGGGACGGTTTAGGGTCCAGGTGAGGGTACGACAACGCTTTAGGGGGAGCGTACGTGTGAGGGCGCGGGTTAGTGTCAGCGTACGGGTTAGGATTAGGGGACGGGTGAGGGTCAGGCTTCGGGGAAGGGTTAGGGTTAGGGTTCGGGCTAGGGTTAGGGTTAGGGGACGGGGACGGTTTAGGGTCCAGGTGAGGGTACGACAACGCTTTAGGGGGAGCGTACGTGTGAGGGCGCGGGTTAGTGTCAGCGTACGGGTTAGGATTAGGGGACGGGTGAGGGTCAGACTTCGGGGAAGGGTTAGGGTTAGGGTTCGGGCTAGGGTTAGGGTTAGGGGACGGGGACGGTTTAGGGTCCAGGTGAGGGTACGACAACGCTTTAGGGGGAGCGTACGTGTGAGGGCGCGGGTTAGTGTCAGCGTACGGGTTAGGATTATGGGACGGGTGAGGGTCAGGCTTCGGGGAAGGGTTAGGGTTAGGGTTCGGGCTAGGGTTAGGGTTAGGGGACGGGGACGGTTTAGGGTCCAGGTGAGGGTACGACAACGCTTTAGGGGGAGCGTACGTGTGAGGGCGCGGGTTAGTGTCAGCGTACGGGTTAGGATTAGGGGACGGGTGAGGGTCAGGCTTCGGGGAAGGGTTAGGGTTAGGGTTCGGGCTAGGGTTAGGGTTAGGGGACGGGGACGGTTTAGGGTCCAGGTGAGGGTACGACAACGCTTTAGGGGGAGCGTACGTGTGAGGGCGCGGGTTAGTGTCAGCGTACGGGTTAGGATTAGGGGACGGGTGAGGGTCAGGCTTCGGGGCAGGGTTAGGGTTAGTGTTCGGGCTAGGGTTAGGGTTAGGGGACGGGGACGGTTTAGGGTCCAGGTGAGGGTACGACAACGCTTTAGGGGGAGCGTACGTGTGAGGGCCCGGGTTAGTGTCAGCGTACGGGTTAGGATTAGGGGACGGGTGAGGGTCAGGCTTCGGGGAAGGGTTAGGGTTAGGGTTCGGGCTAGGGTTAGGGTTAGGGGACGGGGACGGGTTAGGGTCCAGGTGAGGGTACGACAACGCTTTAGGGGGAGCGTACGTGTGAGGGCGCGGGTTAGTGTCAGCGTACGGGTTAGGATTAGGGGACGGGTGAGGGTCAGGCTTCGGGGAAGGGCTAGGGTTAGGGTTCGGGCTAGGGTTAGGGTTAGGGGACGGGGACGGTTTAGGGTCCAGGTGAGGGTACGACAACGCTTTAGGGGGAGCGTACGTGTGAGGGCGCGGGTTAGTGTCAGCGTACGGGTTAGGATTAGGGGACGGGTGAGGGTCAGGCTTCGGGGAAGGGTTAGGGTTAGGGTTCGGGCTAGGGTTAGGGTTAGGGGACGGGGACGGTTTAGGGTCCAGGTGAGGGTACGACAACGCTTTAGGGGGAGCGTACGTGTGAGGGCCCGGGTTAGTGTCAGCGTACGGGTTAGGATTATGGGACGGGTGAGGGTCAGGCTTCGGGGAAGGGTTAGGGTTAGGGTTCGGGCTAGGGTTAGGGTTAGGGGACGGGGACGGTTTAGGGTCCAGGTGAGGGTACGACAACGCTTTAGGGGGAGCGTACGTGTGAGGGCGCGGGTTAGTGTCAGCGTACGGGTTAGGATTAGGGGACGGGTGAGGGTCAGGCTTCGGGGAAGGGTTAGGGTTCGGGCTAGGGTTAGGGTTAGGGGACGGGGACGGTTTAGGGTCCAGGTGAGGGTACGACAACGCTTTAGGGGGAGCGTACGTGTGAGGGCGCGGGTTAGTGTCAGCGTATGGGTTAGGATTAGGGGACGGGTGAGGGTCAGGCTTCGGGGAAGGGTTAGGGTTAGGGTTCGGGCTAGGGTTAGGGTTAGGGGACGGGGACGGTTTAGGGTCCAGGTGAGTGTACGACAACGCTTTAGGGGGAGCGTACGTGTGAGGGCGCGGGTTAGTGTCAGCGTACGGGTTAGGATTAGGGGACGGGTGAGGGTCAGGCTTCGGGGAAGGGTTAGGGTTAGGGTTCGGGCTAGGGTTAGGGTTAGGGGACGGGGACGGTTTAGGGTCCAGGTGAGGGTACGACAACGCTTTAGGGGGAGCGTACGTGTGAGGGTGCGGGTTAGTGTCAGCGTACGGGTTAGGATTAGGGGACGGGTGAGGGTCAGGCTTCGGGGAAGGGTTAGGGTTAGGATTCGGGCTAGGGTTAGGGTTAGGGGACGGGGACGGTTTAGGGTCCAGGTGAGGGTACGACAACGCTTTAGGGGGAGCGTACGTGTGAGGGCGCGGGTTAGTGTCAGCGTACGGGTTAGGAATAGGGGACGGGTGAGGGTCAGGCTTCGGGGAAGGGTTAGGGTTAGGGTTCGGGCTAGGGTTAGGGTTAGGGGACGGGGACGGATTAGGGTCCAGGTGAGGGTACGACAACGCTTTAGGGGGAGCGTACGTGTGAGGGCCCGGGTTAGTGTCAGCGTTCGGGTTAGGATTAGGGGACGGGTGAGGGTCAGGCTTCGGGGAAGGGTTAGGTTTAGGGTTCGGGCTAGGATTAGGGTTAGGGGACGGGGACGGTTTAGGGTCCAGGTGAGGGTACGACAACGCTTTAGGGGGAGCGTACGTGTGAGGGCCCGGGTTAGTGTCAGCGTACGGGTTAGGATTAGGGGACGGGTGAGGGTCAGGCTTCGGGGAAGGGTTAGGGTTAGGGTTCGGGCTAGGGTTAGGGTTAGGGGACGGGGACGGTTTAGGGTCCAGGTGAGGGTACAACAACGCTTTAGGGGGAGCGTACGTGTGAGGGCGCGGGTTAGTGTCAGCGTACGGGTTAGGATTAGGGGACGGGTGAGGGTCAGGCTTCGGGGAAGGGTTAGGGTTAGGGTTCGGGCTACGGTTAGGGTTCGGGGACGGGGACGGTTTAGGGTCCAGGTGAGGGTACGACAACGCTTTAGGGGGAGCGTACGTGTGAGGGCGCGGGTTAGTGTCAGCCTACGGGTTAGGATTAGGGGACGGGTGAGGGTCAGGCTTCGGGGAAGGGTTAGGGTTAGGGTTCGGGCTAGGGTTAGGGTTAGGGGACAGGGACGGTTTAGGGTCCAGGTGAGGGTACGACAATGCTTTAGGGGGAGCGTACGTGTGAGGGCGCGGGTTAGTGTCAGCGTACGGGTTAGGATTAGGGGACGGGTGAGGGTCAGGCTTCGGGGAAGGGTTAGGGTTAGGGTTCGGGCTAGGGTTAGGGTTAGGGGACGGGGACGGTTTAGGGTCCAGGTGAGGGTACGACAACGCTTTAGGGGGAGCGTACGTGTGAGGGCGCGGGTTAGTGTCAGCGTACGGGTTAGGATTAGGGGACGGGTGAGGGTCAGGCTTCGGGGAAGGGTTAGGGTTAGGGTTCGGGCTAGGGTTAGGGGACGGGGACGGTTTAGGGTCCAGGTGAGGGTACGACAACGCTTTAGGGGGAGCGTACGTGTGAGGGCGCGGGTTAGTGTCAGCGTACGGGTTAGGATTAGGGGACGGGTGAGGGTCAGGCTTCGGGGAAGGGTTAAGGGTTCGGGCTAGGGTTAGGGTTAGGGGACGGAGACGGTTTAGGGTCCAGGTGAGGGTACGACAACGCTTTAGGGGAGCGTACGTGTGAGGGCGCGGGTTAGTGTCAGCGTACGGGTTAGGATTAGGGGACGGGTGAGGGTCAGGCTTCGGGGAAGGGTTAGGGTTAGGGTTCGGGCTAGGGTTAGGGTTAGGGGACGGGGACGGTTTAGGGTCCAGGTGAGGGTACGACAACGCTTTAGGGGGAGCGTACGTGTGAGGGCGCGGGTTAGTGTCAGCGTACGGGTTAGGATTAGGGGACGGGTGAGGGTCAGGCTTCGGGGAAGGGTTAGGGTTAGGGTTCGGGCTAGGGTTAGGGTTAGGGGACGGGGACGGTTTAGGGTCCAGGTGAGGGTACGACAACGCTTTAGGGGGAGCGTACGTGTGAGGGCGCGGGTTAGTGTCAGCGTACGGGTTAGGATTAGGGGACGGGTGAGGGTCAGGCTTCGGGGAAGGGTGTAGGGTCGGGTAATAGGGTTCGGGCTAGGGTTAGGGTTAGGGGACGGGGACGGTTTAGGGTCCAGGTGAGGGTACGACAACGCTTTAGGGGGAGCGTACGTGTGAGGGCGCGGGTTAGTGTCAGCGTACGGGTTAGGATTAGGGGACGGGTGAGGGTCAGGCTTCGGGGAAGGGTTAGGGTTAGGGTTCGGGCTAGGGTTAGGGTTAGGGGACGGGGACGGTTTAGGGTCCAGGTGAGGGTACGACAACGCTTTAGGGGGAGCGTACGTGTGAGGGCGCGGGTTAGTGTCAGCGTACGGGTTAGGATTAGGGGACGGGTGAGGGTCAGGCTTCGGGGAAGGGTTAGGGTTAGGGTTCGGGCTAGGGTTAGGGTTAGGGGACGGGGACGGTTTAGGGTCCAGGTGAGGGTACGACAACGCTTTAGGGGGAGCGTACGTGTGAGGGCGCGGGTTAGTGTCAGCGTACGGGTTAGGATTAGGGGACGGGTGAGGGTCAGGCTTCGGGGAAGGGTTAGGGTTAGGGTTCGGGCTAGGGTTAGGGTTAGGGGACGGGGACGGTTTAGGGTCCAGGTGAGGGTACGACAACGCTTTAGGGGGAGCGTACGTGTGAGGGCGCGGGTTAGTGTCAGCGTACGGGTTAGGATTAGGGGACGGGTGAGGGTCAGGCTTCGGGGAAGGGTTAGGGTTAGGGTTCGGGCTAGGGTTAGGGTTAGGGGACGGGGACGGTTTAGGGTCCAGGTGAGGGTACGACAACGCTTTAGGGGGAGCGTACGTGTGAGGGCGCGGGTTAGTGTCAGCGTACGGGTTAGGATTAGGGGACGGGTGAGGGTCAGGCTTCGGGGAAGGGTTAGGGTTAGGGTTCGGGCTAGGGTTAGGGTTAGGGGACGGGGACGGTTTAGGGTCCAGGTGAGGGTACGACAACGCTTTAGGGGGAGCGTACGTGTGAGGGCGCGGGTTAGTGTCAGCGTACGGGTTAGGATTAGGGGACGGGTGAGGGTCAGGCTTCGGGGAAGGGTTAGGGTTAGGGTTCGGGCTAGGGTTAGGGTTAGGGGACGGGGACGGTTTAGGGTCCAGGTGAGGGTACGACAACGCTTTAGGGGGAGCGTACGTGTGAGGGCGCGGGTTAGTGTCAGCGTACGGGTTAGGATTAGGGGACGGGTGAGGGTCAGGCTTCGGGGAAGGGTTAGGGTTAGGGTTCGGGCTAGGGTTAGGGTTAGGGGACGGGGACGGTTTAGGGTCCAGGTGAGGGTACGACAACGCTTTAGGGGGAGCGTACGTGTGAGGGCGCGGGTTAGTGTCAGCGTACGGGTTAGGATTAGGGGACGGGTGAGGGTCAGGCTTCGGGGAAGGGTTAGGGTTAGGGTTCGGGCTAGGGTTAGGGTTAGGGGACGGGGACGGTTTAGGGTCCAGGTGAGGGTACGACAACGCTTTAGGGGGAGCGTACGTGTGAGGGCGCGGGTTAGTGTCAGCGTACGGGTTAGGATTAGGGGACGGGTGAGGGTCAGGCTTCGGGGAAGGGTTAGGGTTAGGGTTCGGGCTAGGGTTAGGGTTAGGGGACGGGGACGGTTTAGGGTCCAGGTGAGGGTACGACAACGCTTTAGGGGGAGCGTACGTGTGAGGGCGCGGGTTAGTGTCAGCGTACGGGTTAGGATTAGGGACGGGTGAGGGTCAGGCTTCGGGGCAGGGTTAGGGTTAGTGTTCGGGCTAGGGTTAGGGTTAGGGGACGGGGACGGTTTAGGGTCCAGGTGAGGGTACGACAACGCTTTAGGGGGAGCGTACGTGTGAGGGCCCGGGTTAGTGTCAGCGTACGGGTTAGGATTAGGGGACGGGTGAGGGTCAGGCTTCGGGGAAGGGTTAGGGTTAGGGTTCGGGCTAGGGTTAGGGTTAGGGGACGGGGACGGGTTAGGGTCCAGGTGAGGGTACGACAACGCTTTAGGGGGAGCGTACGTGTGAGGGCGCGGGTTAGTGTCAGCGTACGGGTTAGGATTAGGGGACGGGTGAGGGTCAGGCTTCGGGGAAGGGTTAGGTTTAGGGTTCGGGCTAGGGTTAGGGTTAGGGGACGGGGACGGTTTAGGGTCCAGGTGAGGGTACGACAACGCTTTAGGGGGAGCGTAGGTGTGAGGGCGCGGGTTAGTGTCAGCGTACGGGTTAGGATTAGGGGACGGGTGAGGGTCAGGCTTCGGGGCAGGGTTAGGGTTAGTGTTCGGGCTAGGGTTAGGGTTAGGGGACGGGGACGGTTTAGGGTCCAGGTGAGGGTACGACAACGCTTTAGGGGGAGCGTACGTGTGAGGGCGCGGGTTAGTGTCAGCGTACGGGTTAGGATTAGGGGACGGGTGAGGGTCAGGCTTCGGGGAAGGGTTAGGGTTAGGGTTCGGGCTAAGGTTAGGGTTAGGGGACGGGGACGGTTTAGGGTCCAGGTGAGGGTACGACAACGCTTTAGGGGGAGCGTACGTGTGAGGGCGCGGGTTAGTGTCAGCGTACGGGTTAGGATTAGGGGACGGGTGAGGGTCAGGCTTCGGGGAAGGGTTAGGGTTAGGGTTCGGGCTAGTGTTAGGGTTAGGGGACGGGGACGGATTAGGGTCCAGGTGAGGGTACGACAACGCTTTAGGGGGAGCGTACGTGTGAGGGCCCGGGTTAGTGTCAGCGTTCGGGTTAGGATTAGGGGACGGGTGAGGGTCAGGCTTCGGGGAAGGGTTAGGGTTAGGGTTCGGGCTAGGGTTAGGGTTAGGGGACGGGGACGGTTTAGGGTCCAGGTGAGGGTACGACAACGCTTTAGGGGGAGCGTACGTGTGAGCGCCCGGGTTAGTGTCAGCGTACGGGTTAGGATTAGGGGACGGGTGAGGGTCAGGCTTCGGGAAGGGTTAGGGTTAGGGTTCGGGCTAGGGTTAGGGTTAGGGGACGGGGACGGTTTAGGGTCCAGGTGAGGGTACGACAACGCTTTAGGGGGAGCGTACGTGTGAGGGCCCGGGTTAGTGTCAGCGTACGGGTTAGGATTAGGGGACGGGTGAGGGTCAGGCTTCGGGGAAGGGTTAGGGTTAGGGTTCGGGCTACGGTTAGGGTTAGGGGACGGGGACGGTTTAGGGTCCAGGTGAGGGTACGACAACGCTTTAGGGGGAGCGTACGTGTGAGGGCGCGGGTTAGTGTCAGCGTACGGGTTAGGATTAGGGGACGGGTGAGTGTCAGGCTTCGGGGAAGGGTTAGGGTTAGGGTTCGGGCTAGGGTTAGGGTTAGGGGACGGGGACGGTTTAGGGTCCAGGTGAGGGTACGACAATGCTTTAGGGGGAGCGTACGTGTGAGGGCGCGGGTTAGTGTCAGCGTACGGGTTAGGATTAGGGGACGGGTGAGGGTCAGGCTTCGGGGAAGGGTTAGGGTTAGGGTTCGGGCTAGGGTTAGGGTTAGGGGACGGGGACGGTTTAGGGTCCAGGTGAAGGTACGACAACGCTTTAGGGGGAGCGTACGTGTGAGGGCGCGGGTTAGTGTCAGCGTACGGGTTAGGATTAGGGGACGGGTGAGGGTCAGGCTTCGGGGAAGGGTTAGGGTTAGGGTTCGGGCTAGGGTTAGGGGACGGGGACGGTTTAGGGTCCAGGTGAGGGTACGACAACGCTTTAGGGGGAGCGTACGTGTGAGGGCGCGGGTTAGTGTCAGCGTACGGGTTAGGATTAGGGGACGGGTGAGGGTCAGGCTTCGGGGAAGGGTTAGGGTTAGGGTTCGGGCTAGGGTTAGGGTTAGGGGACGGGGACGGTTTAGGGTCCAGGTGAGGGTACGACAACGCTTTAGGGGGAGCGTACGTGTGAGGGCGCGGGTTAGTGTCAGCGTACGGGTTAGGATTAGGGGACGGGTGAGGGTCAGGCTTCGGGGAAGGGTTAGGGTTAGGGTTCGGGCTAGGGTTAGGGTTAGGGGACGGGGACGGTTTAGGGTCCAGGTGAGGGTACGACAACGCTTTAGGGGGAGCGTACGTGTGAGGGCGCGGGTTAGTGTCAGCGTACGGGTTAGGATTAGGGGACGGGTGAGGGTCAGGCTTCGGGGAAGGGTTAGGGTTAGTGTTCGGGCTAGGGTTAGGGTTAGGGGACGGGGACGGTTTAGGGTCCAGGTGAGGGTACGACAACGCTTTAGGGGGAGCGTACGTGTGAGGGCGCGGGTTAGTGTCAGCGTACGGGTTAGGATTAGGGGACGGGTGAGGGTCAGGCTTCGGGGAAGGGTTAGGGTTAGGGTTCGGGCTAGGGTTAGGGTTAGGGGACGGGGACGGTTTAGGGTCCAGGTGAGGGTACGACAACGCTTTAGGGGGAGCGTACGTGTGAGGGCGCGGGTTAGTGTCAGCGTACGGGTTAGGATTAGGGGACGGGTGAGGGTCAGGCTTCGGGGAAGGGTTAGGGTTAGGGTTCGGGCTAGGGTTAGGGTTAGGGGACGGGGACGGTTTAGGGTCCAGGTGAGGGTACGACAACGCTTTAGGGGGAGCGTACGTGTGAGGGCACGGGTTAGTGTCAGCGTACGGGTTAGGATTAGGGGACGGGTGAGGGTCAGGCTTCGGGGAAGGGTTAGGGTTAGGGTTCGGGCTAGGGTTAGGGTTAGGGGACGGGGACGGTTTAGGGTCCAGGTGAGGGTACGACAACGCTTTAGGGGGAGCGTACGTGTGAGGGCGCGGGTTAGTGTCAGCGTACGGGTTAGGATTAGGGGACGGGTGAGTGTCAGGCTTCGGGGAAGGGTTAGGGTTAGGGTTCGGGCTAGGGTTAGGGTTAGGGGACGGGGACGGTTTAGGGTCCAGGTGAGGGTACGACAACGCTTTAGGGGGAGCGTACGTGTGAGGGCCCGGGTTAGTGTCAGCGTACGGGTTAGGATTAGGGGACGGGTGAGGGTCAGGCTTCGGGGAAGGGTTAGGGTTAGGGTTCGGGCTAGGGTTAGGGTTAGGGGACGGGGACGGTTTAGGGTCCAGGTGAGGGTACGACAACGCTTTAGGGGGAGCGTACGTGTGAGGGCGCGGGTTAGTGTCAGCGTACGGGTTAGGATTAGGGGACGGGTGAGGGTCAGGCTTCGGGGAAGGGTTAGGGTTAGGGTTCGGGCTAGGGTTAGGGTTAGGGGACGGGGACGGTTTAGGGTCCAGGTGAGGGTACGACAACGCTTTAGGGGGAGCGTACGTGTGAGGGCGCGGGTTAGTGTCAGCGTACGGGTTAGGATTAGGGGACGGGTGAGGGTCAGGCTTCGGGGAAGGGTTAGGGTTAGGGTTCGGGCTAGGGTTAGGGTTAGGGGACGGGGACGGTTTAGGGTCCAGGTGAGGGTACGACAACGCTTTAGGGGGAGCGTACGTGTGAGGGCGCGGGTTAGTGTCAGCGTACGGGTTAGGATTAGGGGACGGGTGAGGGTCAGGCTTCGGGGAAGGGTTAGGGTTAGGGTTCGGGCTAGGGTTAGGGTTAGGGGACGGGGACGGTTTAGGGTCCAGGTGAGGGTACGACAACGCTTTAGGGGGAGCGTACGTGTGAGGGCGCGGGTTAGTGTCAGCGTACGGGTTAGGATTAGGGGACGGGTGAGGGTCAGGCTTCGGGGAAGGGTTAGGGTTAGGGTTCGGGCTAGGGTTAGGGTTAGGGGACGGGGACGGTTTAGGGTCCAGGTGAGGGTACGACAACGCTTTAGGGGGAGCGTACGTGTGAGGGCGCGGGTTAGTGTCAGCGTACGGGTTAGGATTAGGGGACGGGTGAGGGTCAGGCTTCGGGGAAGGGTTAGGGTTAGGGTTCGGGCTAGGGTTAGGGTTAGGGGACGGGGACGGTTTAGGGTCCAGGTGAGGGTACGACAACGCTTTAGGGGGAGCGTAGGTGTGAGGGCGCGGGTTAGTGTCAGCGTACGGGTTAGGATTAGGGGACGGGTGAGGGTCAGGCTTCGGGGCAGGGTTAGGGTTAGTGTTCGGGCTAGGGTTAGGGTTAGGGGACGGGGACGGTTTAGGGTCCAGGTGAGGGTACGACAACGCTTTAGGGGGAGCGTACGTGTGAGGGCCCGGGTTAGTGTCAGCGTACGGGTTAGGATTAGGGGACGGGTGAGGGTCAGGCTTCGGGGAAGGGTTAGGGTTAGGGTTCGGGCTAGGGTTAGGGTTAGGGGACGGGGACGGGTTAGGGTCCAGGTGAGGGTACGACAACGCTTTAGGGGGAGCGTACGTGTGAGGGCGCGGGTTAGTGTCAGCGTACGGGTTAGGATTAGGGGACGGGTGAGGGTCAGGCTTCGGGAAGGGTTAGGGTTAGGGTTCGGGCTAGGGTTAGGGTTAGGGGACGGGGACGGTTTAGGGTCCAGGTGAGGGTACGACAACGCTTTAGGGGAGCGTACGTGTGAGGGCGCGGGTTAGTGTCAGCGTACGGGTTAGGATTAGGGGACGGGTGAGGGTCAGGCTTCGGGGAAGGGTTAGGGTTAGGGTTCGGGCTAGGGTTAGGGTTAGGGGACGGGGACGGTTTAGGGTCCAGGTGAGGGTACGACAACGCTTTAGGGGGAGCGTACGTGTGAGGGCGCGGGTTAGTGTCAGCGTACGGGTTAGGATTAGGGACGGGTGAGGGTCAGGCTTCGGGGAAGGGTTAGGGTTAGGGTTCGGGCTAGGGCTTAGGGTTAGGGGACGGGGACGGTTTAGGGTCCAGGTGAGGGTACGACAACGCTTTAGGGGGAGCGTACGTGTGAGGGCGCGGGTTAGTGTCAGCGTACGGGTTAGGATTAGGGGACGGGTGAGGGTCAGGCTTCGGGGAAGGGTTAGGGTTAGGGTTCGGGCTAGGGTTAGGGTTAGGGGACGGGGACGGTTTAGGGTCCAGGTGAGGGTACGACAACGCTTTAGGGGGAGCGTACGTGTGAGGGCGCGGGTTAGTGTCAGCGTACGGGTTAGGATTAGGGGACGGGTGAGGGTCAGGCTTCGGGGAAGGGTTAGGGTTAGGGTTCGGGCTAGGGTTAGGGTTAGGGGACGGGGACGGTTTAGGGTCCAGGTGAGGGTACGACAACGCTTTAGGGGGAGCGTACGTGTGAGGGCGCGGGTTAGTGTCAGCGTACGGGTTAGGATTAGGGGACGGGTGAGGGTCAGGCTTCGGGGAAGGGTTAGGGTTAGGGTTCGGGCTAGGGTTAGGGTTAGGGGACGGGGACGGTTTAGGGTCCAGGTGAGGGTACGACAACGCTTTAGGGGGAGCGTACGTGTGAGGGCGCGGGTTAGTGTCAGCGTACGGGTTAGGATTAGGGGACGGGTGAGGGTCAGGCTTCGGGGAAGGGTTAGGGTTAGGGTTCGGGCTAGGCTTAGGGTTAGGGGACGGGGACGGTTTAGGGTCCAGGTGAGGGTACGACAACGCTTTAGGGGGAGCGTACGTGTGAGGGCGCGGGTTAGTGTCAGCGTACGGGTTAGGATTAGGGGACGGGTGAGGGTCAGGCTTCGGGGAAGGGTTAGGGTTAGGGTTCGGGCTAGGGTTAGGGTTAGGGGACGGGGACGGTTTAGGGTCCAGGTGAGGGTACGACAACGCTTTAGGGGGAGCGTACGTGTGAGGGCGCGGGTTAGTGTCAGCGTACGGGTTAGGATTAGGGACGGGTGAGGGTCAGGCTTCGGGGAAGGGTTAGGGTTAGGGTTCGGGCTAGGGTTAGGGTTAGGGGACGGGGACGGTTTAGGGTCCAGGTGAGGGTACGACAACGCTTTAGGGGGAGCGTACGTGTGAGGGCGCGGGTTAGTGTCAGCGTACGGGTTAGGATTAGGGGACGGGTGAGGGTCAGGCTTCGGGGAAGGGTTAGGGTTAGGGTTCGGGCTAGGGTTAGGGTTAGGGGACGGGGACGGTTTAGGGTCCAGGTGAGGGTACGACAACGCTTTAGGGGGAGCGTACGTGTGAGGGCGCGGGTTAGTGTCAGCGTACGGGTTAGGATTAGGGGACGGGTGAGGGTCAGGCTTCGGGGAAGGGTTAGGGTTAGGGTTCGGGCTAGGGTTAGGGTTAGGGGACGGGGACGGTTTAGGGTCCAGGTGAGGGTACGACAACGCTTTAGGGGGAGCGTACGTGTGAGGGCGCGGGTTAGTGTCAGCGTACGGGTTAGGATTAGGGGACGGGTGAGGGTCAGGCTTCGGGGAAGGGTTAGGGTTAGGGTTCGGGCTAGGGTTAGGGTTAGGGGACGGGGACGGTTTAGGGTCCAGGTGAGGGTACGACAACGCTTTAGGGGGAGCGTACGTGTGAGGGCGCGGGTTAGTGTCAGCGTACGGGTTAGGATTAGGGGACGGGTGAGGGTCAGGCTTCGGGGAAGGGTTAGGGTTAGGGTTCGGGCTAGGGTTAGGGTTAGGGGACGGGGACGGTTTAGGGTCCAGGTGAGGGTACGACAACGCTTTAGGGGGAGCGTACGTGTGAGGGCGCGGGTTAGTGTCAGCGTACGGGTTAGGATTAGGGGACGGGTGAGGGTCAGGCTTCGGGGAAGGGTTAGGGTTAGGGTTCGGGCTAGGGTTAGGGTTAGGGGACGGGGACGGTTTAGGGTCCAGGTGAGGGTACGACAACGCTTTAGGGGGAGCGTACGTGTGAGGGCGCGGGTTAGTGTCAGCGTACGGGTTAGGATTAGGGGACGGGTGAGGGTCAGGCTTCGGGGAAGGGTTAGGGTTAGGGTTCGGGCTAGGGTTAGGGTTAGGGGACGGGGACGGTTTAGGGTCCAGGTGAGGGTACGACAACGCTTTAGGGGGAGCGTACGTGTGAGGGCGCGGGTTAGTGTCAGCGTACGGGTTAGGATTAGGGGACGGGTGAGGGTCAGGCTTCGGGGAAGGGTTAGGGTTAGGGTTCGGGCTAGGGTTAGGGTTAGGGGACGGGGACGGTTTAGGGTCCAGGTGAGGGTACGACAACGCTTTAGGGGGAGCGTACGTGTGAGGGCGCGGGTTAGTGTCAGCGTACGGGTTAGGATTAGGGGACGGGTGAGGGTCAGGCTTCGGGGAAGGGTTAGGGTTAGGGTTCGGGCTAGGGTTAGGGTTAGGGGACGGGGACGGTTTAGGGTCCAGGTGAGGGTACGACAACGCTTTAGGGGGAGCGTACGTGTGAGGGCGCGGGTTAGTGTCAGCGTACGGGTTAGGATTAGGGGACGGGTGAGGGTCAGGCTTCGGGGAAGGGTTAGGGTTAGGGTTCGGGCTAGGCTTAGGGTTAGGGGACGGGGACGGTTTAGGGTCCAGGTGAGGGTACGACAACGCTTTAGGGGGAGCGTACGTGTGAGGGCGCGGGTTAGTGTCAGCGTACGGGTTAGGATTAGGGGACGGGTGAGGGTCAGGCTTCGGGGAAGGGTTAGGGTTAGGGTTCGGGCTAGGGTTAGGGTTAGGGGACGGGGACGGTTTAGGGTCCAGGTGAGGGTACGACAACGCTTTAGGGGGAGCGTACGTGTGAGGGCGCGGGTTAGTGTCAGCGTACGGGTTAGGATTAGGGGACGGGTGAGGGTCAGGCTTCGGGGAAGGGTTAGGGTTAGGGTTCGGGCTAGGGTTAGGGTTAGGGGACGGGGACGGTTTAGGGTCCAGGTGAGGGTACGACAACGCTTTAGGGGGAGCGTACGTGTGAGGGCGCGGGTTAGTGTCAGCGTACGGGTTAGGATTAGGGGACGGGTGAGGGTCAGGCTTCGGGGAAGGGTTAGGGTTAGGGTTCGGGCTAGGGTTAGGGTTAGGGGACGGGGACGGTTTAGGGTCCAGGTGAGGGTACGACAACGCTTTAGGGGGAGCGTACGTGTGAGGGCGCGGGTTAGTGTCAGCGTACGGGTTAGGATTAGGGACGGGTGAGGGTCAGGCTTCGGGGAAGGGTTAGGGTTAGGGTTCGGGCTAGGGTTAGGGTTAGGGGACGGGGACGGTTTAGGGTCCAGGTGAGGGTACGACAACGCTTTAGGGGGAGCGTACGTGTGAGGGCGCGGGTTAGTGTCAGCGTACGGGTTAGGATTAGGGGACGGGTGAGGGTCAGGCTTCGGGGAAGGGTTAGGGTTAGGGTTCGGGCTAGGTTAGGGTTAGGGGACGGGGACGGTTTAGGGTCCAGGTGAGGGTACGACAACGCTTTAGGGGGAGCGTACGTGTGAGGGCGCGGGTTAGTGTCAGCGTACGGGTTAGGATTAGGGACGGGTGAGGGTCAGGCTTCGGGGAAGGGTTAGGGTTAGGGTTCGGGCTAGGGTTAGGGTTAGGGGACGGGGACGGTTTAGGGTCCAGGTGAGGGTACGACAACGCTTTAGGGGGAGCGTACGTGTGAGGGCGCGGGTTAGTGTCAGCGTACGGGTTAGGATTAGGGGACGGGTGAGGGTCAGGCTTCGGGAAGGGTTAGGGTTAGGGTTCGGGCTAGGGTTAGGGTTAGGGGACGGGGACGGTTTAGGGTCCAGGTGAGGGTACGACAACGCTTTAGGGGGAGCGTACGTGTGAGGGCGCGGGTTA